>NW_026974688.1:0-22204 GCF_015220805.1 Pogoniulus pusillus
GGGAGCAGCAGGGAGGGCACAGTGGGCACTGGGAGCAGCAGGGAGGGCACTGGGAGCAGCAGGGAGGGCACGGGGGGCACTGGGAGCAGCAGGGAGGGCACGGGGGGCACTGGGAGCAGCAGGGAGGGCACGGAGGGCACTGGGGGCACTGGGAGCAGCAGGGAGGGCATGGAGGGCACTGGGAGCAGCAGGGAGGGCACGGAGGGCACTGGGGGCACTGGGAGCAGCAGGGAGGGCATGGTGGGCACTGGGAGCACTGAGAGCAGCAGGGAGGGCATGGGGGCACTGGGAGCAGCAGGGAGGGCACTGGGGGCACTGAGAGCAGCAGGGAGGGCACTGGGGGCACTGGGAGCAGCAGGGAGGGCACTGGGGGCACTGGGAGCAGCAGGGAGGGCATGGTGGGCACTGGGGGCACTGTGAGCAGCAGGGAGGGCACGGTGGGCACTGGGGGCACTGTGAGCAGCAGGGAGGGCACGGAGGGCACTGGGGGCACTGGGAGCAGCAGGGAGGGCACAGAGGGCACTGGGAGCAGCAGGGAGGGCATGGAGGGCACTTGGGGCACTGTGAGCAGCAGGGAGGGCATGGAGGGCACTGGGGGCACTGTGAGCAGCAGGGAGGGCATGGAGGGCACTTGGGGCACTGGGAGCAGCAGGGAGGGCATGGAGGGCACTGGGAGCAGCAGGGAGGGCATGGAGGGCACTGGGGGCACTGTGAGCAGCAGGGAGGGCATGGGGGGCACTGGGGCTGGGCGCTGGGAGCAGCAGGGAGGGCACGGAGGGCACTGGGGGCACTGGGAGCAGCAGGGAGGGCACTGGGAGCAGCAGGGAGGGCACAGGGATGGCACTGGGAGCAGCAGGGAGGGCACTGGGAGCAGCAGGGAGGGCACAGGGAGGGCACTGGGAGCAGCAGTGAGGGCATGGAGGGCACTGGGAGCAGCAGGGAGGGCACGGGGAGGGCACTGGGGGCAGCAGGGAGGGCACAGGGAGGGCACTGGGAGCAGCAGGGAGGGCATGGAGGGCACTGGGAGCAGCAGGGAGGGCACTGGGAGCAGCAGGGAGGGCATGGAGGGCACTGGGAGCAGCAGGGAGGGCATGGAGGGCACTGGGGGCAGCAGGGAGGGCACAGGGATGGCACTGGGAGCAGCAGGGAGGGCACAGGGAGGGCACTGGGAGCAGCAGGGAGGGCATGGTGGGCACTGGGAGCAGTGGGGAGGGCATGGAGGGCACTGGTGCTGGGCACTGGGAGCAGCAGGGAGGGCATGGTGGGCACTGGGGGCAGCAGTGAGGGCATGGAGGGCACTGGGGGCATGGGGGCTGGGTACTGGGAGCAGCAGTGAGGGCACTGGGAGCAGCAGGGAGGGCATGGAGGGCACTGGGGCTGGGCGCTGGGAGCAGCAGTGAGGGCATGGAGGGCACTGGGAGCAGCAGGGAGGGCATGGAGGGCACTGGGAGCAGCAGGGAGGGCATGGAGGGCACTGGGGGCACTGTGAGCAGCAGGGAGGGCATGGTGGGCACTGGGAGCAGCAGGGAGGGCATGGAGGGCACTGGGAGCAGCAGGGAGGGCACTGGGGGCACTGTGAGCAGCAGGGAGGGCATGGTGGGCACTGGGAGCAGCAGGGAGGGCATGGAGGGCACTGGGGGCAGCAGGGAGGGCATGGTGGGCACTGGGAGCAGTGGGGAGGGCATGGAGGGCACTGGGGGCAGCAGGGAGGGCATGGTGGGCACTGGGGGCAGCAGGGAGGGCATGGAGGGCACTGGGGCTGGGCGCTGGAAGCAGCAGGGAGGGCATGGAGGGCACTGGGGCCAGCAGGGAGGGCATGGAGGGCACTGGGGGCACTGTGAGCAGCAGGGAGGGCACAGTGGGCACGGTGGGCACCAGGACCCTGTGCCCCCAGGGAGGTGTTCATGGGGGAGGACCCAGCCCAGCCTCGGCGCTACAAGAAGAAGAAGAAGGAAGGCCCTGGGGAGGGGGCTCCTGACTCCCCCACCAACGACGTGAGTGGCACCCCCTGGCACCCCCTGGCACCCCCTGGCACCCCCCTGGCACCCCACCTGTGCCCCAGGCTGCTGCTCCCACCAGGCCTCCCTGGCATGGGGTGGGGGATGCAGGCCCCTGCCCCTGGGGCACCTCCCTGGCTTCAGGGGACCTCCTGGGGCCACTCAGGTGGTCTGTGCCCACCCAACCCTCCTGTGCCCACCTGCTTGTGCCCACCTGCTTGTGCCCACTCCGTGCTCCTCTTGGTCCCACCACACCCTTGGCTCCCATCAGACCTCCCTGGCATGAGGTGGGGGCTTCAGACCCCTGTCCCTGGGGCACCTGCCTGGCACCTCTGTGGCTTCAGGGACTTTCTGGCACCCTGTGGGTGTCCTGTGCCCACCCTACCCAGCTGTGCCAACCACCCTTATGCCCACCAGACCTCTAAGTCCCACTACACCTCCATGCCATGGGCTTGGATCCTCAACCCTGTGGCACCTCCCTGGGCACCTCCCTGGCTTTGGGGCAGCCCTTGGGGCGTGCTGGGCACTGCCAGGGGCACCTGGGCTCTTGGCTTCCTCTCTTGGGGGCACCTCTGGGCACTGCCAGGGGCACCTGGGCTCTTGGCTTCCTCTCTTGGGGGCACCTCTGGGCACTGCCAGGGGCACCTGGGCTCTTGGCTTCCTCTCTTGGGGGCACCAGGATGAGTTTTGGGTGCCCTCTGCCACTCAAGTGACCTGTGGGTGCCCCTTGATGCCCCTCAGTGCCCTCCTGGTGCTGCTCTGGGTGTCTCCTGGTGCTGGCAGAGGTGGCCCAGGGTGGGCAGTGTGTGCCCATGTGCCATAGTGCCCTCTGGCTCCCCCATGGGTGCCCCTCAGTGCCCCTCAGTGCCCTCTGGCTGTCTTCTGTCACTGGCAGTGGCGGCCCAGAGCGGGCACTGCATCCCTCGGGTGCCCTGGTGCCCTCTGGCTGTCTCCTGTCGCTGGCAGAGCTGGCCCAGGGTGGGCACTGCGTCCCTCGGGTGCCCTGGTGCCCTCTGGGTGGGTGATGATGCTGGCAGAGGCAGCCCAGGGCGGGCACTGCGTCCCTCAGGTGCCCTCTGGGTGGGTGATGATGCTGGCAGAGGCAGCCCAGGGCGGGCACTGCGTCCCTCGGGTGCCCTCTGGGTGGGTGATGATGCTGGCAGAGGCAGCCCAGAGCGGGCACTGCGTCCTCTGGGTGCCCTCTGGGTGGGTGCTGATGCTGGCAGAGGCAGCCCAGGGCGGGCACTGCATCCCTCGGGTGCCCTGGGTGCCCTCTGGCTCCCCCATGGGTGCCCCTCAGTGCCCTCCTGTCGCTGGCAGAGGCGGCACAGGGCGGGCACTGCATCCCTCGGGTGCCCTCTGGGTGGGTGCTGATGCTGGCAGAGCTGGCCCAGGGCGGGCACTGTGTCCCTTGGGTGCCCTCTGGGTGGGTGATGATGCTGGCAGAGGCGGCCCAGGGCGGGCACTGTGTCCCTCGGGTGCCTTGGTGCCCTCTGGCTCCCCTATGGGTGCCCCTCATTGTCCCTCAGTGCCCTCTGGCTGTCTCCTGTCGCTGGCAGAGGCAGCCGAGGGTGGGCACTGCATCCCTCGGGTGCCCTCTGGGTGGGTGATGATGCTGGCAGAGGCAGCCCAGGGCGGGCACTGCATCCCTCGGGTGCCCTCTGGGTGGGTGATGATGCTGGCAGAGGCAGCCCAGGGCGGGCACTGCATCCCTCGGGTGCCCTCTGGGTGGGTGATGATGCTGGCAGAGGCAGCCCAGAGCGGGCACTGCATCCCTTGGGTGCCCTCTGGGTGGGTGATGATGCTGGCAGAGGCAGCCCAGGGTGGGCACTGCATCCCTCGGGTGCCTTGGTGCCCTCTGGGTGTCTCCTGTCGCTGGCAGAGGTGGCCCAGGGCGGGCACTGCATCCGTTGGGTGCCCTCTGGGTGGGTGATGATGCTGGCAGAGGCAGCCCAGGGCGGGCACTGCATCCCTCGGGTGCCCTGGTGCCCTCTGGCTCCCCCATGGGTGCCCCTCAGTGCCCTCCTGTCGCTGGCAGAGGCAGCCCAGGGCGGGCACTGCATCCCTCGGGTGCCCTGGTGCCCTCTGGGTGGGTGCTGATGCTGGCAGAGGCAGCCCAGGGCGGGCACTGCATCCCTCGGGTGCCCTCTGGGTGGGTGCTGATGCTGGCAGAGCTGGCCCAGGGCGGGCACTGCATCCCTCGGGTGCCCTGGGTGCCCTCTGGCTCCCCCATGGGTGCCCCTCAGTGCCCTCCTGTCGCTGGCAGAGGCAGCCCAGGGCGGGCACTGCATCCCTTGGGTGCCCTTGGGTGCCCTCTGGGTGGGTGATGATGCTGGCAGAGGCAGCCCAGGGCGGGCACTGCATCCCTCGGGTGCCTTGGTGCCCTCTGGCTCCCCCATGGGTGCCCCTCAGTGCCCTCCTGTCGCTGGCAGAGGCAGCCCAGGGCGGGCACTGCATCCCTCGGGTGCCCTGGTGCCCTCTGGCTCCCCCATGGGTGCCCCTCAGTGCCCTCCTGTCGCTGGCAGAGGCAGCCCAGAGCGGGCACTGTGTCCCTCAGGTGCCCTCTGGCTGTCTCCTGTTGCTGGCAGAGGCAGCCCAGAGCGGGCACTGCATCCCTCGGGTGCCCTGGGTGCCCTCTGGGCGCCGCCCTGCCCAGCTGTGCCCGCCCTGTGCCCGCAGCCCACGGTGAAGTACGAGACTCAGCCGCGGTTCATCACGGCCACGGGGGGCACCCTGCACCTGTACCAGCTGGAGGGCCTGAACTGGCTGCGCTTCAGCTGGGCACAGAGCACCGACACCATCCTGGCCGACGAGATGGGGCTGGGCAAGACCATCCAGACCATCGTCTTCCTCTACTCCCTCTACAAGGAGGTGAGGGCACTGCCAGCCGGGCACTGCCAGCCGGGCGCTGCCAGCCGGGCACGGGGGCGGGCAGGCGGGGCGGGGGGGTGGTCAATAGGGGAATGGGGGCAGCCAGGTGGGCATGGGGTGGTCAATAGGGGCATGGGGGTGGGCAATCTGGGCATGGGGGTGGGCAATAGGGGCGTGGGGGTGGTCAATAGGGGCATGGGGGTGGGCAATCTGGGCATGGGGGTGGGCAATAGGGGCGTGGGGGTGGGCAATAGGGGCATGGGGGTGGGCAATCTGGGCATGGGGGTGGGCAATAGGGGAATGGGGGTGGCCAGGTGGGCATGGGGGTGGGCAATCTGGGCATGGGGGTGGCCAATAGGGGTGTGGGGGTGGTCAGTAGGGGCGTGGGGGTGGGCAATAGGGGAATGGGGGGAGCCAGGTGGGCATGGGGTGGTCAATAGGGGCATGGGGGTGGGCAATCAGGGCATGGGGGTGGGCAATAGGGGAATGGGGGGAGCCAGGCGGGCATGGGGGTGGGCAATCAGAGCCTGGATTCAGCTGCATAGGTCTGGGGGCAGCCAATCAGGGCATGGGGGTGGGCAATCAGGGCATGGGGGTGGGCAATCAGGGCATGGGGGTGGCCAATAGGGGAATGGGGGTGGGCAATCAGGGCATGGGGGTGGGCATGGGGGTGGCCAATCAGGGCATGGGGATGGCCAATAGGGGCATGGGGTGGGCAATCTGGGCATGGGGGCAGCCAATCAGGGCATGGGGGTGGCAAATCAGGGCGTGGGGGTGGCCAATAGGGGAATGGGGGTGGCCAGGTGGGCATGGGGGTGGCCAGGTGGGCATGGGGGTGGCCAATCTGGGCATGGGGGTGGGCAATAGGGGCATGGGGGTGGGCAATAGGGGCATGGGGGTGGGCAATAGGGGAATGGGGGTGGCCAATCAGGGCATGGGGGTGGCCAATCTGGGCGTGGGGATGGGCAATCGGGGCATGGGGGTGGGCAATAGGGGAATGGGGGTGGCCAGGTGGGCATGGGGGTGGGCAATCTGGGCATGGGAGTGGGCAATAGGGGAATGGGGGTGGCCAATAGGGGAATGGGGGGAGCCAGGCAGGCATGGGAGTGGCCAATAGGGGTGTGGGGGCGGCCAGGCGGGGCATGGGGGTGGGCAATAGGGGCATGAGGGTGGCCAGGTGGGCATGGGGGTGGGCAATCAGGGCATGGGGGTGGGCAATCTGGGCATGGGGGTGGTCAATAGGGGCGTGGGGGCGGCCAGGTGGGCATGGGGGTGGGCAATAGGGGCATGGGGGAGCCAATCAGGGCATGGGGGTGGTCACTAGGGGCATGGGGGTGGTCACTAGGGGCATGGGGGTGGGCAATAGGGGCGTGGGGGGAGCCAGGCGGGCATGGGGGTGGCCAATAGGGGCATGGGGGTGGCCAATCGGGGCATGGGGGTGGCCAATAGGGGCGTGGGGGTGGCCAATAGGGGCGTGGGGGAGCCAATCTGGGCATGGGGGGTGGGCAATAGGGGAATGGGGGGAGTCAAGTGGGCATGGGGGTGGGCAATCTGGGCATGGGGTGGGCAATCAGGGCATGGGGGTGGGCAATCTGGGCATGGGGGTGGGCAATAGGGGAATGGGGGTGGCCAATAGGGGCATGGGGGTGGCCAATAGGGGCATGGGGGTGGGCAATCAGGGCATGGGGGTGGCCAATAGGGGCATGGGGGTGGGCAATCAGGGCATGGGGGTGGCCAATAGGGGCATGGGGGTGGGCAATCAGGGCATGGGGGTGGCCAATAGGGGCATGGGGGTGGGCAATCAGGGCATGGGGGTGGCCAATAGGGGAATGGGGGCAGCCAGGTGGGCATGGGGTGGTCAATAGGGGCATGGGGGTGGCCAATCTGGGTATGAAGGTGGCCAATCAGGGCATGGGGGTGGCCAGTCTGGGTATGGGGGCAGCCAGGTGGACATGGGGGTGGCCAATAAGGGCGTGGGGGAGCCAATCTGAGCATGGGGGTGGGCAATAGGGGAATGGGGGGAGTCAAGTGGGCATGGGGGTGGGCAATCTGGGCATGGGGGTGGGCAATCTGGGCATGGGGGTGGCCAATAGGGGAATGGGGGTGGGCAATAGGGGTATGGGGGTGGGCAATAGGGGAATGGGGGCAGCCAGGTGGGCATGGGGTGGTCAATAGGGACATGGGGGTGGGCAATAGGGGAATGGGGGTGGCCAATCAGGGCATGGGGGTGGGCATGGGGGTGGCCAATAGGGGAATGGGGGCAGCCAGGTGGGCATGGGGGTGGCCAATCAGGGCATGGGGGTGGGCAATCTGGGCATGGGGGTGGGCAATCTGGGCATGGGGGTGGGCAATCAGGGCATGGGGGTGGGCAATCTGGGCATGGGGGTGGGCAATCTGGGCATGGGGGTGGCCAATAGGGGAATGGGGGGAGCCAGGCGGGCATGGGGTGGCCAATAGGGGTGTGGGGGCGGCCAGGTGGGCATGGGGGTGGTCAATAGGGGCATGAGGGTGGCCAGGTGGGCATGGGGGTGGGCAATCTGGGCATGGGGGTGGGCAATAGGGGAATGGGGGGAGTCAAGCGGGCATGGGGGTGGCCAATCAGAGCCTGGATTCAGCTGCATAGGTCTGGGGGCAGCCAAGTGGGCATGGGGGTGGCCAATCTGGGCGTGGGGGTGGCCAATAGGGGCATGGGGGGAGCCAGGCGGGCATGGGGGTGGCCAATCTGGGCATGGGGGTGGCCAATAGGGGCGTGGGGGTGGCCAATAGGGGCATGGGGGGAGCCAGGTGGGCATGGGGTGGCAAATCAGGGCGTGGGGGCAGCCAGGTGGGCATGGGGGGAGCCAATCTGGGCATGGGGGTGGCCAACAGGGGCATGGGGGTGGCCAATCAGAGCCTGGATTCAGCTGCATAGGTCTGGGGGCAGCCAGGTGGGCATGGGGGTGGCCAATCAGGGCGTGGGGGTGGCCAATAGGGGCATGGGGGTGGCCAATCTGGGCATGGGGGGAGCCAGGTGGGCATGGGGGTGGCCAATCAGGGCGTGGGGGTGGCCAATAGGGGCATGGGGGTGGCCAATCTGGGCATGGGGGGAGCCAGGTGGGCATGGGGGTGGCCAATCAGGGCATGGGGGTGGCCAATCAGAGCCTGGATTCAGCTGCATAGGTCTGGGGGCAGCCAATCAGGGCATGGGGGCAGCCAGGTGGGCATGGGGGTGGCCAGGCGGGCATGGGGGTGGCCAATAGGGGCATGGAGTCAGCTGCATAGGTCTGGGGGGGACCACCTGAGGCCTGGCCCCTGTGCCCCCTGCCCTCCAGTGCCACCCCAGCCCTATCCCAGTGTCCCTATCTGACACACTGTGCCCCCCAGTGCCACCCTAGCCCTATCCCAGTGCCCCTATGTGCCACACTGTGACCTGTGCCCTGTCCCCATGCCCTGTGCCCTGTGCCCACCTGCCCTGGTGCCCGCAGGGGCACCCCAAGGGCCCGTTCCTGGTCTGGGCTCCCCTCTCCACCATCATCAACTGGGAGCGCCCCTGAGTGCCACCTCCTGTGCCCTATCCCAGTGCCCCTGAGTGCCACCCCAGCCCTATCCCAGTGCCCCTGTGTGCCACCCTATGCCCTGTGCCCATGTGCCACCCACCACAGGGGCACCCCAAGGGCCCGTTCCTGGTCTCTGCTCCCCTCTCCACCATCATCAACTGGGAGCGCCCCTGAGTGCCACCCCCTGTGCCCTATCCCAGTGCCCCTGAGTGCCACCCCAGCCCTATCCCAGTGCCCCTATGTGCCACCCCGTGCCCTGTGCCCTGTGCCCACCTGCCCTGGTGCCCGCAGGGGCACACCAAGGGCCCGTTCCTGGTCTCTGCTCCCCTCTCCACCATCATCAACTGGGAGCGCGAGTTCCAGATGTGGGCTCCTGCCTTCTACGTGGTCACCTACACGGGGGACAAGGACAGCAGAGCCATCATCCGCGAGAACGAGTTCTCCTTCGACGACAGTGCCATCAAGGGTGGCAAGAAAGCCTTCAAGATGAAGGTACCAGCCCCGACAGCCTGGCACCCCCGCGGGCACTGCCGGCGCCGCTGCAGCTCGCTCGGTGCAGCCTCAGCTGCTTCCCTCGGGGGAAGGGGTTTGGAGGCTTGGGGGTGTCTGGGGTCTTGGGGGGCTCTGTTAGGGGTTGTGTGGGTGCCTGTGGGCACTGCCAGGGGCACCTGGGCACCCATGGGCACTGCCAACACCAGCACCTGTCCCCCGCCGGCTCCGCTGCGCTCGGTGCAGCCTCAGCTGCCTCCCTTGGGGGTGTTTGGAGGCTTGGGGGCGCCTGGGGTCTTGGGATGCTCTGTTAGGGGTCGTATGGGCACCTCTGGGCACTGCCAGGGGCACCTGGGTTCCTCCCTTAGTGGCACCTGGGCACTGCCAGCGCTGGCGCCGCCGCCCAACCCCCGCCCGGCGCCGCTGCAGCTCGCTCGGTGCAGCCTCAGCTGCTTCCCTCGGGGGGGGGGGGTTTGGAGGCTTGGGGGTGTCTGGGGTCTTGGGGTGCACTGTTAGGGGTTGTGTGGGTGCTTGTGGGCACTGCCAGGGGCACCTGGGCACATCTCTTGGATGTACCTCTGGGCACTGCCAATGCCAGCGCCTGGCCCCCACCAGCACCCGGACCCCATCAGCTCTGCTGTGCTCGGTGCAGCCTCAGCTGCTTCCCTTGGGGGGGGGTTTGGAGGCTTGGGGGTGTCTGGGGTTTTGGGGTGCTCTGTTAGGGGTTGCATGGGCACCTCTGGGCACTGCCAGGGGCACCTGGGTTCCTCCCTTAGTGGCACCTGGGCACTGCCAGCGCCGGCGCCGCCGCCCAACCCCCGCCCGGCGCCGCTGCAGCTCGCTCGGTGCAGCCTCAGCTGCATCCCTCGGGGGGGGGGGGGTTTGGAGGCTTGGGGGTGTCTGGGGTCTTGGGGGGCTCTGTTAGGGGTTGTGTGGGTGCCTGTGGGCACTGCCAGGGGCACCTGGGCACCCATGGGCACTGCCAATGCCAGCACCCGACCCCTGCCCGGCGCCGCTGTGCTTGGTGCAGCCTCAGCTGCTTCCCTCGGGGTGGGGGTTTGGAGGCTTGGGGGCGCCTGGGGTCTTGGGATGCTCTGTTAGGGGTCGTATGGGCACCTCTGGGCACTGCCAGGGGCACCTGGGTTCCTCCCTTAGTGGCACCTGGGCACTGCCAGCGCTGGCGCCGGCGCCGCCGCCCAACCCCCGCCCGGCGCCGCTGCGGCTCGCTCGGTGCAGCCTCAGCTGCTTCCCTCCGGGGGGGGGGTTTGGAGGCTTGGGGGTGTCTGGGGTCTTGGGGGGCTCGGTTAGGGGTTGTGTGGGTGCCTGTGGGCACTGCCAGGGGCACCTGGGCACCTCTCTTGGATGTACCTCTGGGCACTGCCAATGCCAGCGCCTGGCCCCCACCAGCACCTGGACCCCATCAGCTCTGCTGTGCTCGGTGCAGCCTCAGCTGCTTCCCTTGGGGGGGGGGTTTGGAGGCTTGGGGGTGCCTGGGGTCTTGGGGTGCTCTGTTAGGGGTTGTATGGGCACCTCTGGGCACTGCCAGGGGCACCTGGGCACCCATGGGCACTGCCAATGCCAGCACCCGGCCCCTGCCCGGCGCCGCTGCGCTCGGTGCAGCCTCAGCTGCTTCCCTTGGGGGGGGGTTTGGAGGCTTGGGGGTGTCTGGGGTTTTGGGGTGCACTGTTAGGGGTTGTGTGGGTGCCTGTGGGCACTGCCAGGGGCACCTGGGCACCCATGGGCACTGCCAATGCCAGCACCCGGCCCCTGCCCGGCGCCGCTGTGCTTGGTGCAGCCTCAGCTGCTTCCCTCGGGGTGGGGGTTTGGAGGCTTGGGGGCGCCTGGGGTCTTGGGATGCTCTGTTAGGGGTCGTATGGGCACCTCTGGGCACTGCCAGGGGCACCTGGGTTCCTCCCTTAGTGGCACCTGGGCACTGCCAGCGCCGGCGCCGGCGCCGCCACCCAACCCCCGCCCGGCGCCGCTGCGGCTCGCTCGGTGCAGCCTCAGCTGCTTCCCTCGGGGAGGGGGGTTTGGAGGCTTGGGGGTGTCTGGGGTCTTGGGGTGCTCTGTTAGGGGTTGTATGGGCGCCTCTGGGCACTGCCAGGGGCACCTGGGCACCTCTCTTGGATGTACCTCTGGGCACTGCCAATGCTAGCACCTGGCCCCCACCAGCACCCGGACCCCATCAGCTCTGCTGCGCTCGGTGCAGCCTCAGCTGCTTCCCTTGGGGGGGTTTGGAGGCTTGGGGGTGCCTGGGGTCTTGGGGTGCTCTGTTAGGGGTTGTGTGGGTGCCTGTGGGCACTGCCAGGGGCACCTGGGCACCTCTCTTGGGGGCACATGGGCACCACTGCCACATGTGCCCGGCCCCTGCCAGCTCTGCTGTGCTCGGTGCAGCCTCAGCTGCTTCCCTCGGGGGGGGGGGTTTGGAGGCTTGGGGGTGCCTGGGGTCTTGGGGTGCTCTGTTAGGGGTTGTATGGGCACCTCTGGGCACTGCCAGGGGCACCTGGGCACTGCCAGGGGCACCACTGCCACATGTGCCCAGTCCCTGCCGGTGCCACTGCACTCAGTGCAGCCTCAGCTGCTTCCCTCGGGAGGGTTTGGAGCCTGGGGGGTGCCTGGGGTCTGGGGGTGCTCTGTTAGGGGTCGTGTGGGCACCTCTGGGCACTGCCAGGGGCACCTGGGCACCTCTCTTGGGGGCACCTGGGCACCCCCAGGCACTGCTATAGGCACACAGCACTGTTGGCAGCACCTGGGCACCTCTGGGCTTGGCCGTGGCCTTGGCTGCTTCCTTTGGAGGCATCTGGGTGCCTCTGGGCACTGCCAGGGGCATTTGGTTGCCTCTTTGGGGGGCACCTGGGCACCTGTGGGCACCACTGTGGGCACAGTGGCAGTGCTTGGGTTTGTCTCAGCTTATTTGGGCTCAAGTGGGGTCTTGGCTTCCTCTCTTGGGGGCACCAGGATGGGTTTTGGGTGCCCTCTGCAACTCAAGTGACCTATGGGTGCCCACTGGTGCCCTCTGGGTGCCCCTTGATGCCCCTTGGGTGTCTCCTGGTGCTGCTCTGGGTGGGTCCTGGTGCTGGCAGAGCTGGCACAGGGTGGGTTGTGGGCACCCCTCTTGCCTTGGCTGCCCTGTGGCTGCCCTGTGTGTGCCCGTGGGTGCCCGCTGGGCACAGCTGGCAGCCCTGGCACTGCTGCTGAGCCCTGGGTGCCCTGTGGGTGCCCCTTGGGTGTCTCCTGGTGCTGCTCTGGGTGGGTCCTGGTGCTGGTGAAGGTGACCCAGGGTGGGCAGTGTGTGCCCATGTGCCTTGGTGCCCTCTGGGTACCGCTTGGGTGCCCCTCAGTGCCCTCATGGTGCTGCTCTGGGTGGGTCCTGGTGCTGGTGAAGGTGGCCCAGGGTGGGCAGTGTGTGCCCATGTGCCTTAGTGCCCTCTGGGTACCCCATGGGTGCCCCTCAATGCCCAAAGGGTGCTGGTGGTGCTGCTCTGGGTGGGTCCTGGTGCTGGCAGCGATGCCCCCGGGTGGGTTGTGGGCACCTCTCTTGCCTTGGCTGCCCTGTGGCTGCCCTGTGTGTGCCCGTGGGTGCCCGCTGGGCACAGCTGGCAGCCCTGGCACCGCTGCTGAGCCCTGGGTGCCCTGTGGGTGCCCCTTGGGTGTCTCCTGGTGCTGCTCTGGGTGGGTGATGATGCTTGTGGAGCTGGCACAGGGTGGGTTGTGGGCACCCCTCTTGCCTTGGCTGCCCTGGGGGTGCCCTGTGTGTGGCTGTGGGTGCCCGCTGGGCACGGCTGGCAGCCCTGGCACCGCTGCTGAGCCCTGGGTGCCCTGTGGGTGCCCCTTGGGTGTCTCCTGGTGCTGCTCTGGCTGGGTCCTGATGCTGTTAGAGCTGCTCCTGGGTGGGTTGTGGGCACCTCTCTTGCCTTGGCTGCCCTGTGGCTGCCCTGTGTGTGCCCGTGGGTGCCCGCTGGGCACAGCTGGCAGCCCTGGCACCGCTACTGAGCCCTGGGTGCCCTTTGGGTGCCCCTTGGGTGTCTCCTGGTGCTGCTCTGGCTGAGTCCTGATGCTGGCAGCGATGCCCCCGGGTGGGTTGTGGGCACCTCTCTTGCCTTGGCTGCCCTGTGTGTGGCCGTGGGTGCCTGCTGGGCACAGCTGGCAGCCCTGGCACCGCTACTGAGCCCTGGGTGCCCTTTGGGTGCCCCTTGGGTGTCTCCTGGTGCTGCTCTGGGTGGGTGATGATGCTTGTGGAGCTGGCACAGGGTGGGCTGTGGGCACCTCTCTTGCCTTGGCTGCCCTGGGGGTGCCCTGTGTGTGCCCATGGGTGCCCGCTGGGCACGGCTGGCAGCCCTGGCACCGCTGCTGAGCCCTGGGTGCCCTGGCAGAGGGAGGCCCAGGTGAAGTTCCATGTCCTGCTGACCTCCTACGAGCTGATCACCATCGACCAGGCGGCGCTGGGCTCCATCCGCTGGGCATGCCTGGTGGTGGACGAGGCCCACAGGCTCAAGAACAACCAGTCCAAGGTGCCAGCCCTGCCAGGGAGGGGGGGGGCTGGGCACGGGCAGGGCAGCTGGGCAGCTGGGAGGGCACTGGGAGGGCATTTGGGCACCAGGAGGGCGCTGGGAGGGCATTGCGAAGGCAGCTGGGCAGCTGAGGGGGGGCTGGGAGGGCACTGGGAGGGTGTCTGGGCAGCTGGGTGGGTGCTGGGAGGCTGTTTGGGCAGCTGGGAGGGCACTGGGAGGGCACCTGGGCAGCTGGGTGGGCACTGGGAGGGTGTTTGGGCAGCTGGGAGGGCACTTGGGCACCAGGAGGGCGCTGGGAGGGCATTGCGAAGGCAGCTGGGCAGCTGAGGGGGGGCTGGGAGGGCACTGGGAGGGCACCTGGGCAGCTGAGAGGGCGCTGGGAGGGCACTGGGAGGGCACCTGGGCAGCTGAGAGGGGGCTGGGAGGGCACCTGGGCAGCTGGGAGGGCACTGGGAGGGCACTGGGAGGGCACTGAGAGGGTGCCTGGGTAGCTGAGAGGGCACTGGGAGGGCACCTGGGTAGCTGGAACGGCACTGAGAGGGTGTCTGGGCAGCTGGGAGGGCACTGGGAGGGCACTGAGAGGGCACCTGGGTAGCTGAGAGGGCACCTGGGCAGCTGGGAGGGCACCAGGAAGGGTGAGGAGGTTGTGGGCACTGGGAGCAGAGCAGGTGGGCACTGGGAATGCTGGGCTGGGTCCCTCAGGGTGGGTGAGTGCCCACAGGGGGTGCCAGGGGCTGGGCTGGGTCCCTCAAGGTGGGTGAGTGCCCAGGGGGGTGCCAGGGGCTGGAATGGGTCCCTCAAGGTGGGTGAGTGCCCAGGGGGGTGCCAGGGGCTGGAATGGGTCCCTCAGGGGGTGCCAGGGGCTGGGTTCCTCAGGGTGGATGAGTACCCACAGGGGGTGCCAGGGGCTGGAATGGGTCCCTCAGGGTGGATGAGTACCCACAGGGGGTGCCAGGGGCTGGAATGGGTCCCTCAGGGTGGGTGAGTGCCCACAGGGGATGCCAGGGGCTGGGCTGGGTCCCTCAAGGTGGGTGAGTGCCCTCGGGGGGTTGCCAGAGGCTGGAATGGGTCCCTCAGGGTGGATGAGTGCCCAGGGGGGTGCCAGGGGCTGGGCTGGGTCCCTCAGGGTGGATGAGTACCCACAGGAGGTGCCAGGGGCTGGGCTGGGTCCCTCAAGGTGGATGAGTGCCCACAGGGGGTGCCAGGGGCTGGAATGGGTCCCTCAAGGTGGATGAGTGCCCACAGGGGGTGCCAGGGGCTGGGCTGGGTCCCTCAAGGTGGATGAGTGCCCACAGGGGGTGCCAGGGGCTGAAATGGGTCCCTCAGGGGGTGCCAGGGGCTGGGCTGGGTCCCTCAGGGTGGATGAGTGCCCACAGGGGGTGCCAGGGGCTGGGTCCCTCAGGGTGGATGAGTGCCCTCAGAGGGGTGCCAGGGGCTGGGCTGGGTCCCTCGGGGGGGTGCCAGGGGCTGGGCTGGGTCCCTCAAGGTGGGTGAGTGCCCACAGGGGGTGCCAGGGGCTGGAATGGGTCCCTCAGGGGGTGCCAGGGGCTGGGCTGGGTCCCTCAGGGTGGGTGAGTGCCCTCAGAGGGGTGCCAGGGGCTGGGCTGGGTCCCTCAGGGGGGTGCCAGGGGCTGACCCTGTGCCCCCCTGGCAGTTCTTCCGGGTGCTGAACGGGTACAAGATCGAGCACAAGCTGCTGCTGACTGGCACCCCCCTGCAGAACAACCTGGAGGAGCTCTTCCACCTGCTCAACTTCCTCACCCCTGAGCGCTTCAAGTCAGTGCCCACAGTGCCCCCTGTGCCACCCTGTGCCACCCTGTGCCACCCTGTGCCATCCTGTGCCCCCCTGTGCCCCCCTGTGCCCCCCCTGTGCCCCTCTGTGCCCCCCTGTGCCACCCCCTGCAGAACAACCTGGAGGAGCTCTTCCACCTGCTCAACTTCCTCACCCCTGAGCGCTTCAAGTCAGTGCCCACAGTGCCCCCTGTGCCACCCTGTGCCCCCCGTGCCACCCTGTGCCCCCCGTGCCACCCTGTCCTCTCTCTGCATCTCCTCCCAACCTGCCCTCTGCTGCCCTCTGCTGCCCTCTGTTGCCCCTGTGCCATCCCCTGCTCCCCTGTGCCATCTCCTGCTCCCCCTGTGCCATCTCCTTCTCCCCTGTGCCATCTCCAGCTCCCCCTATGCCATCTCCTGCTCCCCCTTTGCCAACCCCTGCTCCCCCTGTGCCATCTCCTTCTCCCCTGTGCCATCTCCTGCTCCCCTGTGCCTTCCCTTGCTCCCCTATTCCATCTCCTTCTCCCCTGTGCCATCTCCTGCTCCCCCTATGCCATCTCCTGCTCCCCTGTGCCATCTCCTTCTCCCCTGTGCCATCTCCTTCTCCCCTGTGCCATCTCCAGCTCCCCTGTGCCATCTCCTGCTCCCCCTGTGCCATCTCCAGCTCCCCCTGTGCCATCCCCTGCTCCCCCTGTCCCATCTCCTGCTCCCCCTGTGCCATCTCCAGCTCCCCCTGTGCCATCTCCAGCTCCCCCTGTGCCATCTCCTTCTCCCCCTGTGCCATCTCCTTCTCCCCTGTGCCATCTCCTTCTCCCCCTGTGCCATCTCCTTCTCCCCCTGTGCCATCTCCTTCTCCCCTGTGCCATCTCCTGCTCCCCTGTGCCATCTCCTTCTCCCCTGTGCCATCTCCTTCTCCCCTGTGCCATCCCCTGCTCTCCCTGTGCCAACCCCTGCTCCCCTGTGCCCCTCCCCAGCAACCTGGAAGGCTTCCTGGAGGAGTTTGCAGACATCTCCAAGGAGGACCAGATCAAGAAGCTGCACGACCTGCTGGGCCCCCACATGCTGCGGCGCCTCAAGGCTGATGTCTTCAAGAACATGCCCGCCAAGACCGAGCTCATCGTCAGGGTGGAGCTCAGCCCCATGCAGAAGTAGGCACAGGGCCCCCTGGTGGGCATGGGCAGGGCTGGGGGGGGCTGCTTGGGTCCCTCTGGGGGCTGCTGGGCACAGGAGTTGGTGCTGGTGCAGCTCAGCCCCATGCAGAAGTAGGCACAGGGCCCCCTGGTGGGCATGGGCAGGGCTGGGGGGGGCTGCTGGGCACAGGAGTTGGTGCTGGTGCAGCTCAGCCCCATGCAGAAGTAGGCACAGAGCCCCTGGGGTGGGCATGGGCACGGCTGGGGGGGGCTGCTGGGCACAGGAGTTGGTGCTGGTGCAGCTCAGCCCCATGCAGAAGTAGGCACAGGGCCCCTGGGTGGGCATGGGCAGGGCTGGGGGGGGCTGCTTGGGTCCCTCTGGGGGCTGCTGGGCACAGGAGTTGGTGCTGCTGGGCACAGGAGTTGGTGCTGGTGCGGCTCAGCCCCATGCAGAAGTAGGCACAGAGCCCCCTGGGGTGGGCATGGGCAGGGCTGGGGGGGGCTGCTTGGGTCCCTCTGGGTGCTGCTGGGCACAGGAGTTGGTGCTGCTGGGCACAGGAGTTGGTGCTAGAGGAGCTCAGCCCCATGCAGAAGTAGGCACAGGGCCCCCTGGTGGGCATGGGCAGGGCTGGGGGGGGCTGCTTGGGTCCCTCTGGGTGCTGCTGGGCACAGGAGTTGGTGCTGGAGGAGCTCAGCCCCATGCAGAAGTAGGCACAGAGCCCCCTGGTGGGCATGGGCAGGGCTGGGGGGGGCTGCTTGGGTCCCCCTAGGGGCTGCTGGGCACAGGAGTTGGTGCTGGTGCAGCTCAGCCCCATGCAGAAGTAGGCACAGGGCCCCCTGGTGGGCATGGGCAGGGCTGGGGGGGGCTGCTGGGCACAGGAGTTGGTGCTGGTGCAGCTCAGCCCCATGCAGAAGTAGGCACAGAGCCCCTGGGGTGGGCATGGGCAGGGCTGGGGGGGGCTGCTTGGGTCCCCCTGGGTGCTGCTGGGCACAGGAGTTGGTGCTGGTGCAGCTCAGCCCCATGCAGAAGTAGGCACAGGGCCCCGGGGTGGGCATGGGCAGGGCTGGGGGGGGCTGCTGGGCACAGGAGTTGGTGCTAGAGGAGCTCAGCCCCATGCAGAAGTAGGCACAGGGCCCCCTGGTGGGCATGGGCAGGGCTGGGGGGGGCTGCTGGGCACAGGAGTTGGTGCTGGTGCAGCTCAGCCCCATGCAGAAGTAGGCACAGTGCCCCCTGGTGGGCATGGGCAGGGCTGGGAGGGGCTGCTGGGCACAGGAGTTGGTGCTGGTGGAGCTCAGCCCCATGCAGAAGTAGGCACAGGGCCCCCTGGTGGGCATGGGCAGGGCTGGGGGGGGCTGCTGGGCACAGGAGTTGGTGCTGGTGGAGCTCAGCCCCGTGCAGAAGTAGGCACAGGGCCCCCTGGTGGGCATGGGCAGGGCTGGGGGGGGCTGCTTGGGTCCCCCTGGGGGCTGCTGGGCACAGGAGTTGGTGCTGGTGCAGCTCAGCCCCATGCAGAAGTAGGCACAGGGCCCCTGGGGTGGGCATGGGCAGGGCTGGGGGAGGCTGCTTGGGTCCCCCTGGGTGCTGCTTGGGTCCCTCTGGGTGCTGCTTGGGTCCCTCTGGGTGCTGCTGGGCACAGGAGTTGGTGCTGGTGCAGCTCAGCCCCATGCAGAAGTAGGCACAGAGCCCCCTGGTGGGCATGGGCAGGGCTGGGGGAGGCTGCTTGGGTCCCCCTGGGTGCTGCTTGGGTCCCTCTGGGTGCTGGTTGGGTCCTTCTGGGTGCTGCTGGGCACAGGAGTTGGTGCTGGAGGAGCTCAGCCCCATGCAGAAGTAGGCACAGGGCCCTGGGGTGGGCATGGGCAGGGCTGGGGGGGGCTGCTTGGGTCCCCCTGGGGGCTGCTGGGCACAGGAGTTGGTGCTGGTGGGCACAGGAGTTGGTGCTGGTGCGGCTCAGCCCCATGCAGAAGTAGGCACAGAGCCCCCTGGGGTGGGCATGGGCAGGGCTGGGGGGGGCTGCTTGGGTCCCTCTGGGGGCTGCTGGGCACAGGAGTTGGTGCTGGTGCAGCTCAGCCCCATGCAGAAGTAGGCACAGAGCCCCCTGGTGGGCATGGGCAGGGCTGGGGGGGTGCTGCTTGGGTCCCTCTGGGTGCTGCTTGGGTCCCTCTGGGTGCTGCTTGGGTCCCTCTGGGTGCTGCTTGGGTCCCTCTAGGGGCTGCTGGGCACAGGAGTTGGTGCTGGAGGAGCTCAGCCCCATGCAGAGCTGGGTTGGGTTCTCCTGGGTGCTGCTTGGGTCTCCCTGGGTGCTGGTTGGGTCCTTCTGGGTGCTGGTGGGCACAGGAGTTGGTGCTGGAGGAGCTCAGCCCCATGCAGAAGTAGGCACAGGGCCCCCTGGTGGGCATGGGCACGGCTGGGGGAGGCTGCTTGGGTCCCTCTGGGGGCTGCTGGGCACAGGAGTTGGTGCTGGTGGGCACAGGAGTTGGTGCTAGAGGAGCTCAGCCCCATGCAGAGCTGAGTTGGGCACTCCCTGGGTGCTGGTTGAGTCCCCCTGGGTGCTGGTTGGGTCCCCCTGGGTGCTGCTTGAGTCCCTCTGGGTGCTGCTGGGCACAGGAGTTGGTGCTGGAGGAGCTCAGCCCCGTGCAGAAGTAGGCACAGAGCCCTGGGGTGGGCATGGGCATGGCTGGGGGAGGCTGCTTGGGTCCCTCTGGGTGCTGGTTGGGTCTCTCTGGGTGCTGGTTGGGTCCTTCTGGGTGCTGCTGGGCACAGGAGTTGGTGCTGGTGGAGCTCAGCCCCATGCAGAAGTAGGCACAGGGCCCTGGGCTGGGCATGGGCAGGGCTGGGGGGGGCTGCTTGGGTCCCTCTAGGGGCTGCTGGGCACAGGAGTTGGTGCTGGTGCAGCTCAGCCCCATGCAGAGCTGGGTTGGGTTCTCCTGGGCACTAATTGGGTGCCCCTGGGCACTGGTTGGGTTCCCCTGGGCACTGGTTGGGTTCTTTGGGTTCCCCTGGGCACTAATTGGGTTCCCCTGGGCACTGGTTGGGTTCTCCTGGACACTGATTGGGTCCTGCTGGGCACTGGTTGGGTTCTCCTGGGCACTGGTTGGGTTTCCCTGGGCACCAGTTAGGTTCCCCTGGGCACTGGTTAGGTTCCCCTGGGCACTAATTGGGTTCCCCTGGGCACCGGTTGGGTTCTCCTGGGCACTAATTGGGTTCTCCTGGGCACCAATTGGGTTCCCCTGGGCACTAATTGGGTCCCCCTGGGCACCGGTTGGGTTCCCCTTGGCACTGGTTAGGTTCTCATGGGTACCACTTGGGTTCCCCTGGGCACCGGTTGGGTTCTCCTGGGCACTAATTGGGTTCTCCTGGGCACCAGTTGGGTCCCCTTGGGCACTAATTGGGTTCCCCTGGGCACCAGTTGGGTCCCCCTGGGCACTAATTGGGTTCTCCTGGGCACTAATTGGGTTCTCCTGGGCACTGGTTGGGTTCTTTGTGTTCCCCTGGGCACTGGTTGGGTTCTTTGTGTTCCCCTGGGCACTGCTTGGGTTCCCCTGGGCACTGGTTGGGTTCTTTGTGTCCCCTGGGCACTGGTTGGGTTCTTTGTGTCCCCCTGGGCACTGGTTGGGTTCTTTGTGTCCCCCTGGGCACTGGTTGGGTTCTTTGTGTCCCCCTGGGCACCGGTTGGGTTCTTTGTGTCCCCCTGGGCACTGGTTAGGTTCCCCTGGGCACTAATTGGGTTCCCCTTGGCACCAATTAGGTTCCCCTGGGCACCGGTTGGGTTCTTTGTGTCCCCCTGGGCACTGCTTGGGTTCCCCTGGGCACCGGCTGGGTTCTTTGGGTCCCCTGGGCACCGATTGGGTTCTTTGTGTCCCCTGGGCACTGGTTGGGTTCTTTGTGTCCCCCTGGGCACCGGCTGGGTTCTTTGTGTTCCCCTGGGCACTGGTTGGGTTCTCCTGGGCACTGGTTGGGTTCTTTGTGTCCCCCTGGGCACTGGTTGGGTTCCCCTGGGCACTGGTTGGGTTCTTTGTGTCCCCCTGGGCACTGGTTGGGTTCTTTGTGTTCCCCTGGGCACTGGTTGGGTTCTTTGTGTTCCCTGGGCACTGGTTGGGTTCCCCTGGGCACTAATTGGGTTCTCCTGGGCATTAATTGGGTTCCCCTGGGCACTGATTGGGCTCCCTCGGGCACCGATTGGGTTCCCCTGGGCACTGGTTGGGTTCCCCTGGGCACTAATTGGGTTCCCCTGGGCACTGATTGGGCTCCCCCGAGCACCGATTGGGTTCCCCTGGGCACCGGTTGGGTTCTTTGGGTTCCCTTGGGCACTAATTGGGTTCCCCTTGGCACCGGTTAGGTTCTCCTGGGCACTGATTGGGTTCCCCTTGGCACCGATTGGGTTCCTCTGGGCACCGGCTGGGTTCTTTGGGTTCCCTTGGGCACTAATTGGGTTCCCCTTGGCACCGGTTTGGTTCCCCTTGGCACCGATTGGGTTCCCCTTGGCACCAGTTTGGTTCCCCTTGGCACCGATTGGGTTCCCCTGGGCACCGATTGGGTTCTCCTGGGCACCAGTTGGGTCCCCCTGGGCACTGGTTGGGTTCTTTGTGTCCCCTGGGCACCGGCTGGGTTCTTTGTGTCCCCCTGGGCACTGGTTGGGTTCTTTGTGTCCCCTGGGCACCGGCTGGGTTCTTTGTGTCCCCCTGGGCACCAGTTGGGTTCTTTGTGTCCCCCTGGGCACTGGCTGGGTTCTTTGTGTCCCCCTGGGCACTGGCTGGGTTCTTTGTGTCCCCCTGGGCACTGGTTGGGTTCTTTGTGTCCCCCTGGGCACTGGCTGGGTTCTTTGTGTCCCCCTGGGCACTGGTTGGGTTCTTTGTGTTCCCCTGGGCACTGGCTGGGTTCTTTGTGTCCCCCTGGGCACTGGTTGGGTTCTTTGTGTCCCCCTGGGCACCGGCTGGGTTCTTTGTGTTCCCCTGGGCACTGGTTAGGTTCCCCTGGGCACTGTTTGGGTTCTTTGTGTTCCCCTGGGCACCAATTGGGTTCCCTTGGGCACCGATTGGGTTCCCCTGGGCACCGGTTAGGTTCTCCTGGGCACCAGTTGGGTTCCCCTTGGCACTGATTGGGTTCTCCTGGGCACCAATTGGGTTCTCCTGGGCACCAATTGGGTTCCCCTGGGCACCGATTGGGTTCCCCTGGGCACCGATTGTGTTCCCCTGGGCACCGGTTGGGTTCTTTGGGTTCCCTTGGGCACTAATTGGGTTCCCCTTGGCACCGGTTAGGTTCTCCTGGGCACTGATTGGGTTCTTTGTGTCCCCCTGGGCACTGCTTGGGTCCCCCTGGGCACCAGCTGGGTTCTTTGTGTCCCCCTGGGCTCTGGCTGGGTTCTTTGTGTCCCCTGGGCACTGGCTGGGTTCTTTGTGTCCCCTGGGCACTGGTTGGGTTCTTTGTGTCCCCCTGGGCACTGGTTGGGTTCTTTGTGTCCCCCTGGGCACCAGTTGGGTTCATTGTGTCCCCCTGGGCACCAGTTGGGTTCTTTATGTCCCCCTGGGCACCGGCTGGGTTCTTTGTGTTCCCCTGGGCACTGGTTGGGTTCTTTGTGTTCCCCTGGGCACTGGTTGGGTTCCCCTGGGCACTAATTGGGTTCTCCTGGGCATTAATTGGGTTCCCCTGGGCACTGATTGGGCTCCCTCGGGCACCGATTGGGTTCCCCTGGGCACTGGTTGAGTTCTCCTGGGCACTAATTGGGTTCCCCTGGGCACTGATTGGGCTCCCCCGAGCACCGATTGGGTTCCCCTGGGCACCGGTTGGGTTCTTTGGGTTCCCTTGGGCACTAATTGGGTTCCCCTTGGCACCGGTTAGGTTCTCCTGGGCACTGATTGGGTTCCCCTTGGCACCGATTGGGTTCCTCTGGGCACCGGTTTGG
>NW_026974689.1:0-22120 GCF_015220805.1 Pogoniulus pusillus
CACATGCACCATTCTGCAGCTTTCCAGCTGCATCACATACTGGCAAAAGAAACTTTCTCCTAGCTCCTTTCCTTTGAAGCAGAAACACGTTTCCATCCTAGCCCCATTGAAGAACCATAGAAATGCCATTTAGAAAATGCACTCATTCTGCTTCCAGACCCAGTCAGGAATGGCCTAGCCCTGAATCCCCTGCACCATTCTGCAGCTTTCCAGCTCCCTCACACACGGGCAAGAGAAACTTTCTCCTAGCTTCTTTCCTTTGAAGCAGAAACACGTTTTGATCCTAGACACATTGAAGAAACATAGAAATGCCGTTTAGAAAAAGCACTCATTCTGCTTATAAACCCAGCCAGGAATGGCCTAGCCTGGAATCCCCCGCAGCATTCTGCATCTTTCCAGCTCTGTCACACACTGGCAAAAGAAACTTTCTCCTAGCTCCTTTCCTGTGAAGCAGAAACGCATTTTGATCCTAGCCCCATTGAAGAACCATAGAAATGCCGTTTAGAAAAAGCACTCATTCTGCTTATAGACCCAGCCAGGAATAGCCTAGCCTGGAATCCCCTGCACCATTCTGCAGCTTTCCAGCTGCATCACATACTGGCAAAAGAAACTTTATCCTAGCTCCTTTCCTTTGAAGCAGAAACACGTTTTGATCCTAGCCCCATTGAAGAACCATAGAAATGCCGTTTAGAAAATGCATCATTCTGCTTCCAGACCCAGTCAGGAATGGCCTAGCCTGGAATCCCCTGCACCATTCTGCAGTTTTCCAGCTCCCTCACACACTGGCAAAAGAAACTTTCTCCTAGCTCCTTTCCTTTGAAGCAGAAACACGTTTTGATCCTAGCCACATTGAAGATACATAGAAATGAGGCTTCAAAAAAGGACTCATTCCGTATCCAGACCCTGTCAGGAATGGCCTAGCCTGGAATCCCTTGCACCATTCTGCAGCTTGCCTGCTGCGCCACACACTGGTAAAAGAAACTTTCTCCGAGCTCCTTTCCTTGGAAGCAGGAACACCTTTTGATCCTAGCCCCATTGAAGAACCATAGAAATGCCGTTTAGCAAAAGCACTCATTCTACTTCCAGACACAGTCAGAAATGGTCTAGCCTGGAATCCCATGCACCATTCTGCATCTTTCCAGCTGTGTCACACACTGGCAAAAGAAACTTTCTCCTAGATCCTTTCCTTTGAATCAGAAACACGTTTTGATCCTAGCCCCTTTCAGCAAACATCGAAATGCGGCTCAGAAAAAGCACTCATTCTACTTCCAGACACAGTCAGAAATGGTCTAGCCTGGAATCTCATGCACCAATCTGCATCTTTCAAGCTCCCTCACACACTGGCAAAAGAAACTTTCTCCTAGCTCCTCTCCTTTGAAGCAGAAACACTTTTTCATCCTAGCCCCATTGAAGAAGCATAGAAATGAGGCTTCAAAAAAGGACTCATTCTCCTTCCACACCCTGTCAGGAATGGCCTAGCCTGGAATCCCATGCACCATTCTGAATCTTTCCAGCTGCATCACACACTGGCAAAAGAAACTTTCTCCTAGCTCCTTTCCTTTGAAGCAGAATCACGTTTTGATCCTAGCCCCTTTGAGCAAACATAGAAATGCGGTTTAGAAAAAGCACTCATTCTGCTTCCAGACCCAGTCAGGAATGGCCTAGCCCTGAATCCCATGCTCCATTCTGCAGCTTTCCAGCTCCCTCACACACTGGCAAAAGAAACTTTCTCCTAAGAGCTTTCCTTTGAAGCGGAAACACGTTTTGATCCTAGCCCCTTTGAGCAAACATAGAAATGCGGTTTAGAAAAAGCACTCATTCTGCTTCCAGACCCAGTCAGGAATGGCCTAGCCTGGAATCCCCTGCACCATTCTGCAGCTTTCCAGCTTCCTCACACACTGGCATATGAAACTTTCTCCTAGCTCCTTTCCTTTGAAGCAGAAACACATTTTCATGCTAGCCCCTTTGAACAACAATACAAATGCGGTTTAGAAACAGCACTCATTCCGCTTATAGACCCAGCGAGGAATGGCCTAGCCTGGAATCCCCTGCACCATCCTGCAGCTTTCCAGCTGCGTCACACACGGGCAAAAGAAACTTTCTCCTAGCTCCTTTCCTTTGAAGCAGAAACACGTTTTGATCCTAGCCCCTTTGAGCAATCATAGAAATGCGGCTCAGAAAAAGCACTCATTCTGCTTATAGACCCAGCCAGGAATGGCCTTGCCTGGAATCCCCTGCAGCATTCTGCATCTTTCCCGCTGCATCACACACTGGCAAAAGAAACTTTCTCCTAGCTCCTTTCCTTTGAAGCAGAAACACGTTTTGATCCTAGCCCCTTTGAGCAAATATAGAAATGCGGTTTAGAAAAAGCACTCATTCTGCTTATAGTCCCAGCCAGGAATAGCCTAGCCCAGAATCACATGCACCATTCTGCAGCTTTCCAGCTGCATCACATAGTGGCAAAAGAAACTTTATCCTAGATCCTTTCCTTTGAAGCAGAAACACTTTTTGATCCTAGCCCCATTGAACAACCATAGAAATGCCATTTAGAAAAAGCACTCATTCTGCTTATAGACCCAGCTAGGAAGGGCCTAGCCTGGAATCCCCTGCAGCATTCTGCATCTTTCCAGCTGTGTCACACACTGGCAAAATAAACTTTCTCCTAGCTCCTTTCCTTTGAAGCAGAAATGTTGGGAGAAGGAAAGAAATGGACGCTGCAGCCAATCCAATATGGATTATAAGCTGGTGACAACTTTATTGGAGCAGCAGCGTTCTTTTATAGCAAGCAGCTAATGTATTCCATTGTCTGCAATTGCTTATCTGTAGCTCAACAGGATGCACTTGTGTGGTCCTTCCTTCAAAACAAGTTTTGTGTTCCTTCTTCACAACAGGAAACATATCCTTTTTCCCCTTGTTTACCACTTTGCCCAAGGACAGTGTCCTTGGTCACTTTGTCACATCAGCATGTTGCAATCTCTTCATTCTGCTGACCCACCAATTTCATATATTCTCCGTGCCCATTCTCTCTTAGCCATTCCTCAACAATTCCCCCTGTTTTGTTTTTGGGCCAGCAGAATGGGTGCTCGAGTTGCTTTCTCCACACCACGCAAGATGCATGAGTAGGCTATCCTAATAATCAAGAGTACAAGGAGAACTATTCCTAGCAAGCGAAGCACTTCTTTAATAAGGCTCAGGAGCCATGGTGAAAGTCCACCGACAAGAGACTGGAGCCATTCGTCAAAGGGTCTCGTCTCCTGCTTTATCTTCTGAGTATGTTCCTTCAACCATGTCAGTTTTTTGTGAATTGACTCACTATGATCTGACAGGTTAAAGCAACACATACCTTCAAAATCTTCACACCCATGGCCCTGGGCAAGCAATAGGAAGTCTATAGCAGCGCGGTTTTGAAGCAAAGCGTGTCTAAGGCTATTCTGATCTACTAGCAGCTGCTGTAAAATGTTGGTCGTTACATTGGCTTGTTTGACTGACCAACATGCCAATTTATCTATTTGTCGCAATGCCCGGGCAGCAGCAACCCCAGGTGCGAAGAAGGAGGCAAACACCCTAGCGGTGAAAGACCAAAGCTCTACATCATCCTTACAGTCTGGACCTAGCGCGGATATTGAACGCTTCTCCCACCTTACCAGGCCTGACAGTTTGGTTATGTTCAGCCAATCCCGATGGTGAGGGGCAAAGAGACTAAGCCTCACTAAATAGCAGGGCCCACCATAGGCATTCCTCGGTATCCCCTGCCATGCTCTGTCGCCACATATTAGAAACACGTTGGGCGGTAAGGCCTTGGCTGTCTTGTTGTTCCATAGCAGGGGTATGTTACTTTTCCTAATGTCCTCAGTATTACTGAAGAGAACACTGGTGGCCCCATAAGCTCCTGTACTACAATTATAGGCATGAAATCCACTGTGTGCATTACAAATACTAGTGCCACAGTACCCACCAAGAGATAAGAAGTCATCATAAGGTGGCCCAGGTGACACATCTGTCCATTGGAAATTCTTCTCTGGGCTTTTAGACAGTACACCCAGCATTTGGGCTACATGTACCATAACGTTCATACCCCTAAACTTGTCCCCAAATACAAAGCAAGTCTTACTCCACCCCTCTTTTTGATGTCCTATCCTTTGGGAGCCCAATAGCTGCAGCTCTTGAGGGTCCCAAGGCATTAAAACATTCAGCCCCTGCAAGAGGGTGGCTGCGCACTCAACAGGGGTTTTGGAGTTGGTACAGCTGCCAGTGGTATAGTAGTCTCCCCCTTTTTGTTTTTTGCTTGGGTGACAGCACCAAGCAACGTGTGCTCAGCGGGCAGGATGTTCCAGGGGCTTGTCGATGGCCGCAAGTGGCCAGCAGCAAGTTGTTCTTGTACCAATAGATAGGCTTGTTGCAGTCTCTCCTTCTTAAGAGGCCACTGTTCCACCCATACCGGGTCGTTGGTTAGCCAGGTCAAAGGTATGGGGAAAGACTGCTCGACAGTGGCTACTGCTAAAAAGGGGTCTCATTAGTTAGTCGAACCCCTAGTTGAGAAAGAGCATCTCGGCCCAAGAGGCCATTGACGCCATGTGGCAGGTACATGATGGTGATATGCAAGCGGGCACTTCGGCTATCTAGCATCAAGGTGAGCTGTTCAACTGATTGTCGCACACTGGCTGTGCCCCCAACACCTTCAACCCCTTTTACACCTGCAGTGGAAGGCCAGTGCTTGGGCCAGTTTCTGCTTGCCACTATGGTGATGTCTGCACCAGTGTCTATCAGCATGGTAAGCTGCAGTCCATCCCTTCCATTAGAAAGGGTTACTGTGACTTCTGGTCGGTGCCTCATGTTCATTGTCAGCATAGCAGCTGTTCCTGTAGAGCCAAATCCTTGAGCCGCCCATTCTGTCTGTGTCAGGGGTTGGAGGTGACCGGTTGTGCTAGTTTGAAGCAAGCTGGAATGTTTTGGTAAAAGAACTAGATAACGGGCAGTGAAATGAAAACAATTGATGTCAACTTCTCTCACAGTCTCGCTGAGAGCTCTGGGAAGAAGAAAGACTTTTTCTCCATTTTGTTTCTCACTCTTGCTTTTGCCTTAGACCTGGTCACATCTCATTAACCTTGCTCCTACTAACCTTGCTCCCTAACCTCTTGGCTGCACCTCTTTTCTTCCTGAGAACTGGGGTAAGGTTGAGAGGGCCCGGGGGAGGTGTTGGGGTGGTTTGAGAGCCCCTCCTGGGGACTCAGGTTTCTGGGAGGGGAGTTGTGCTTTTGTATCGTTTATCCTTTGTATATTTCTGTATATAATTGTATATAACTGTATATATTGTAAATAGCTGCTTGCAAATTCTGCTAGCTGTAAATAAATTGCTTCATCTATATTCCCAGGGTCCGTCTGAGTTAGCTGGGGCAAATACAAAGTGTGGGAGGGGCGGGGTAACCCCCAAACCATCACATTTTTAAATTGGCACCCAACGTGGGGCTAGTTATTTGAGTGATTGGACATTAACTCTGGGAATTAAGATGAAGCTAATCAAGCAGCTGTTGTACTTGGTGGGGATTGCTGTGTGGCCTGTTTTCTGGTTTTTTGTGTACAATTGGATCAAAGATCAAATTGGTTATTTCTTGCTTCATGTAGTTTTTAAGAAGGCTAAAGTTAAGCTTTCAAACATGTTCTGGAGCTGGGGTGATTTTATTCTTGGTTATGCTGGCTTTAGTGTCACTGAGAATATTACTAGTGATATTACAAGAGTTTTTGTCAATAATGTTACAATCAATCGAGAGTCTGCTTTATCTACTGCTCTCATGAGGGTCATCCAGCCCCAAACTGAAATGCCAAATCTCTGTAAGGATTTCTACTCGAAACAGAGCATGGCAGGGTTGCTGGGCATTATACTGGCTCTTGTAGTTTTAAATTTCATATTAATTTTGGCATTATTGGTGAAAAATTCAAAACCAGCTTCTGTAAGAGCTAGGAAAAATTCTGTGTCTCAGAAGCAGTCTCTTTCACAGCAAAACAAGGGAACGCACTTGTCGGCTTCCCCCTTGCCAGCCTCTGCCCCTCCTTCTCCAAGTGCTGGGAACACGGCCAATGTTCCCGCCACTAACGTAAACAATGATAAGGATAGCAAAAACAATAACGGGCAGAGTTCGGCAGGAGCCCTAGGAGCACAGGCAGGTACCCAATGTCAGAATGTTCCTAGCAAAAATCAAGACATGTCAGGGTTGGCAGGCATCCCAGGAGGACAGGCAAACAATCCCACTAATGTTAATAATACTACTAATGCTGGTAACGCTAGCACAGTCAGTTCAAATCCTAATGACACCAGCTCAGCCAATTCGAACCCCCAGCCAGCAGTCCAGAACCAAAATCCTCCTGTTAAAAGCAAGGCAGATTTGAACTCACAAGCTCCAAGTCAGACCCCTAATAATTCAAATCCTCCAAGTCAGACGCCTAATGATTCAAACCCTTCAGGTCAAACTCCTAAAGATTCAAACCCTCCAGCAGACACATCCAAGTCTGTTGCTGCTCAGGCCCTTCTGGCACCTGCTAAGGCAAAAGCTAAGACAAAGAGTGGTTCACAGGAGGATGTAAGAGAGGGGACCTCTGGTGATCAGCAAGGAGAAGAGGAGGAGGAGATAGTCTGCGAGACCTTGTAGATGTGCTGAGACAACAATACTCAAGTGAGAGGAGTGCTGTGAGGTTAGCTGCCAAGAAAGAGGATGGTTCCAGTGAGTTTAGGAATGCTATGAGGAAGATTGTGTTAGGCCCGGCACCACCAGAACAACAGGAGGAAGAGGAGGAAGATGACATCCAAGGCTCCAAGGATCCACTCAGAGAGGTCAGGGAAGTTAGGAAGGAATACACAAGGGAATCAGGTGAGCCAATCCTAAGCTGGCTAGTGAGATGCCGTGGCATTGGTGCTAATGCTCTGCAGGTAGGAGACAAGTCTGCCAAGCAGCTGGGACCACTCACTAAGGAGAGTGGAGTGGACAAACACCTGGCAAGTCCTCTTGGTAGGGTTAGCTTGTGGACACGCCTTTTGTTGGCTGTGGCTATGAGATATCCTTCCCGAGATGATTTGCCATGGGCTGCCAAGAAGTGGAACACTGTTGAGCAGGGAATTAAGCTTCTGAAGGAGTTTGCTGTGAAGGAAGTGCTTTATGGAGATCATGGTACTCATGAGCCTGATGATATTCCTTTGGGAACAGGTCTCATGAAGAAGCTTATTAAGCTTGCTCCTTCATCCTATGCTAACATCTTGGCCAGTAAGTTCCTAGCAAGGAGTGATAATGGAAGATCTTTCACTGTTGGTGAATTCACTGACCAGCTCAGGCAGATTGAGGACAGCTTGTCACATTCTGGCCTAGTCTCTGCCATACAAACTATGACCACAGAGATTAAAGATACCATGAAAGAACTGAAGGAGGATCTCAAAAACATTACCAATCTGGTCAAGGATACCATTCCTGCATCATCTGAATGGGTGCATGTTTCTGCAGTCAGGAACAGACGCCCACCTCCAGCAAGGCAATTCCAGCCCAGGAGGAGACAAATTCCACCCAGACAGCAGCAATCACGTGCGTCACTGTGGATACTTCTGCGTGACACATACGGGGAGAACATGAACAAATGGGATGGTAAACCTACTTCAGCTCTTTCAAAGAGGGTCAGGGAACTGCAGAGTGGCAGAAACAGAGGCAGCAATGCCAGGAAAGTAGCTGTCACTTCTTCAGCTCCCGAGAGCAATTGCAATTGTTCCAACAGTTGCAGTTCCTCTCACAACACCACCAATCATTGTGTACACCCCACGTGCCATGTTCAGCATTAGGGGTGCCCTGCCTCCAGCCAGGAGGAGGAAAGGGATAGTGGAGAGAACCGAATCTATTGGAATGTATTCATTAGGTGGCCTGGCAGTTCAAGAGTTCGGAAATACAGGGCTTTAGTTGACACAGGTGCTCAGTGTACTTTATTGCCATCTAATTGCAAAGGGACAGAGTCCATATCTATCTTTGGAATCACTGGTGGATCTCAAGAGTTAACTAAAATACAGGCTGAGATCAGTTTAACTGGTAAAGAGTGGAAGACACATACTATTGTAACTGGTCCTGATGCGCCTTGCATTCTGGGAATTGACTTTTTGAGACAAGGTTGTTTCAAAGATCCTAAGGGTCATAAATGGGCTTTTGGAATAGCATCTGTAGAGATTGAGGATGGTAAATTGAAATTGTCCATTAGACCTGAACTTTCTGATGAATCTGCAGTTGTGGGACATCATGACATAGAGGACCTGGAAGTGCCAATTGCAACTCAAACTGTTCATCATAGGCAGTACAGAACTAACCATGACTCTGTTGCCCATTCATCAGCTGATTCGTCAATTGGAGAGTCAGGCTGTCATCGAGAAAGCTCATTCACCTTTCAACAGTCCCATCTGGCCTGTGCGTAAACCTACGGGCGACTGGAGACTCACAGTTGACTTGGGTGCCCTCAACGAGGTGGCACCACCCATGAGTGCAGCTGTGCCGGACATGCTGGAACTCCAGTACGAGCTGGAATCGAAGTAGGCTAAGTGGTATGCAACCATAGACATTGCTAATGCTTTCTTCTCTATTCCCATAGCAAAGGAGTGCAGGCCTCAGTTTGCATTCACCTGGAGAGGAATCCAGTACCAGTTCAACCGTTTGCCTCAGGGGTGGAAACACAGCTCAACCATCTGTCACTCAGTCATCCACAATGCACTGGAGAAAGGTAAAGCTCCAGAGCACATCCAGTACATCGACGACATCATTGTGTGGGGCCAAACTGCTGAGGAAGTCTTCGAGAAAGGTAACAAAATCATTGACATTCTGTTGCAAGCAGGTTTTGCCATTAAGAGAGACAAGGTCAAAGGACCTGCCAGAGAAATTCAGTTTCTGGGAGTGCGGTGGCAGGATGGTCGCCGTTACATTCCTCAGGATGTGATCGACAAAGTCTCTACCATGGCAGTTCCCACCAGTAAGAAGGACACACTTTCTTTTCTTGGTGTGGTGGGATTTTGGAGACTACACATTCCTGGTTTCAGTCAGATTGTCAAACCTCTGCATGATGTGACTCGTAAGAAAAACAATTTCGAGTAGGGACCTGAACAACAAGCAGCCTTTGATCAAATTAAGCGAGAAGTAGTCCATGCAGTGGGCTTGGGACCTGTGAGATCTGGTCCGGACATTAAAAACATTCTGTACACGGCTGCCAGTGACAATGGTCCAACTTGGAGTCTTTGGCAGAGAGCTCCAAATGAGACACATGGTCGTCCTCTTGGTTTCTGGGGACGTTGTTACAGAGGTTCGGAGACAAATTACACTGCAACTGAGAAAGAGATACTAGCAGCTTATGAGGGAATAAAAGCAGCTTCTGAAGTGATTGGAACTGAGTCACAATTGCTTTTAGCTCCTAGACTGCCAGTTCTAAACTGGATGTTCAAGGGCAAAGGTTCATCACCACATCATGCCACAGATGCAACCTGGTCTAAATAGATGGCTTTGATAACCCAACGAGCACGAATGGGTAATCTTGACCGACCTGGTCTGGTGGAGGTGATCACCAACTGGCCGGAAGGCACAGACTGTTCCAAACCTCCAGAGGAGAAAATAACTCGTGCTGAGGAAGCTCCTCCCTATGGTGACCTCTCTGATCAGGAAAAGAACTATGCTTTGTTCACAGACGGTTCCTGTCGTCTTGTTGGGAACAAGCGAATATGGAAGTCAGCAGTTTGGAGTCCAACCAGGAGAGTTACCGAAACGAAAGATGGCGAAGGAGAATCCAGTCAGTTCGCTGAGGTAAAAGCTGTTCAACTTGCTCTTGATGTGGCTGAACGTGAAAATTGGCCTATCCTTTACCTCTACACCGACTCGTGGATAGTAGCCAATGCTCTATGGGGTTGGCTAAAGGACTGGAAGAAGAATGGTTGGCAGAGGAAAGGAAAGCCTATTTGGTGTGCTGATCTATGGCAGGACATTGATGCACAGCTGGAGAAAATTCCAGTGAAGGTGCGGCACGTAGATGCACACATGCCTAAGAGCAGAGCAACTGAGGAACATCAACACAACCAGAAGGCAGACCAAGCTGCTAAGATTGCTCAAGTTGATACCAACTCTGAACTTGACATTGACCTTGATTGGAAACACCGAGGTGAGCTGTTCTTAGCTCGGTGGGCCCATGACTCATCTGGACATCAAGGCAGAGATGGAACATACCGATGGGCTCGCGATAGGTCAATTGACTTGTCCATGGACGCTATCACCCATGTCATCTATGACTGTGACATTTGTGCTGCTATTAAGCAGGCTAAGCGAATCAAGCCCTTATGGTATGGTGAGAGATGGTCAAAGTACATGTATGGTGAAGCCTGGCAGATTGACTACATCACTTTACCTCGATCTCGTTCTGGCAAGCAGTATGTGCTAACGATGGTAGAAGCCAGCACTGGATGGTTGGAAACCTATCCAGTTCCACATGCTACTGCACGTAACACCATTGTTGGTTTGGAGAGACAAATCTTGTGGAGACATGGAACTCCAGAGAGAATTGAGTCAGACAATGGTACTCATTTCAAGAACAATCTTGTAAAAAACTGGGCCAAAGAGCATGGTATTGAATGGATCTATCACATACCCTACTATGCACCAGCTTCAGGGAAGATTGTGCGCTACAACGGTTTGCTGAAAACCACCCTAAAAGCCATGGGGGGTGGAACTCTGAAAAACTGGGACAAACATTTAGCAGAAGCTACCTGGTTAGTAAATAGTAGAGGTTCAGTAAACAGAGCAGGACCTGCACAATCAGATTTGGTCCAAACAGTAGACGGTGATAAAGTTCCTGTTGTAGGTGAGAAGAATCTGTTAGGGAGAACTGTTTGGGTATTTTCTCCTTCGGGCGAAGGGAAACCTGTCCGAGGGGTGGTATCTGCTGAAGGTCCTGGTCATACATACTGGGTAATGCAGGAGAATGGTGAAATCCAGTGTATTCCACAGAGAAGTTTAACCTTAGCTGAGAGAGTTTAAATTCAAGCTGTTAGGAGTTTTCTGTTCTAGGTAATATCGTCGCCCAACACTGAGAGAATCTACAATAGAATCTACAGTATGTGAGAACGAACCCAACGTCACCTGGGAGTCCCTGTTCTGAGCTTTTGAATCACCTACATCTGATTGAAGTGTGAACTGAACTTGTATATATTGTTTTAGTGTAAATATTGGTTTAGATTAGAATGGATAATTCTCAGCGATACACTGAGCGAAGTAGACAAGGGGTGGATTGTGCTAGTTTGAAGCAAGCTGGAATGTTTTGGTAAAAGAACTAGATAACGGGCAGTGAAATGAAAACAATTGATGTCAACTTCTCTCACAGTCTCGCTGAGAGCTCTGGGAAGAAGAAAGACTTTTTCTCCATTTTGTTTCTCACTCTTGCTTTTGCCTTAGACCTGGTCACATCTCATTAACCGTGCTCCTACTAACCTTGCTCCCTAACCTCTTGGCTGCACCTCTTTTCTTCCTGAGAACTGGGGTAAGGTTGAGAGGGCCCGGGGGAGGTGTTGGGGTGGTTTGAGAGCCCCTCCTGGGGACTCAGGTTTCTGGGAGGGGAGTTGTGCTTTTGTATTGTTTATCCTTTGTATATTTCTGTATATAATTGTATATAACTGTATATATTGTAAATAGCTGCTTGTAAATTCTGCTAGCTGTAAATAAATTGCTTCATCTATATTCCCAGGGTCCGTCTGAGTTAGCTGGGGCAAATACAAAGTGTGGGAGGGGCGGGGTAACCCCCAAACCATCACACCGGTAAGATGAGGGTACGGTAATAACTGAGCGATGCGGCTTCCAGCTGGTATGTGGATAGGTGGGAACAAGGTGTACAGCATGATTTGAATAGTGCCGGTGTAGTCTGCATCGATGACGCCAGGAATAATGCTCAATCCTTTAATTGCAGAACTAGATCCTCTGCTCCGCCTCCCGTTTCCCGGCGATCGGCATGCTAGCGTAGGATGGTTTGACGTTCGGCAGTGGTCACAGAAGACGCTCTGGGCTCGGCAGCGGTCCTTGTAATGTCCCGGCTGTCCGCACCGAAAGCAGCGCTCTTGTCGCCGTGGCGACCTCCTCGGCGCTTGCACCAGGGGCGCGAGTGTGGCCAGGACTTTCTCAACCTGCGTCTCTACCACCCGCTCCAGGGCGTTCCCTGCCCCCACTGTAGCTGGGTCCTGAGCCTGCACTTGGTATGCTCCCGGACCGGACTGACCCCCCACGCTCTCCAGCCGCTGGACGCGCTCTAACATGTCCTGTACCGAGGCATCTTGCGGCAGAGTAACTAGGACCTCCCGAACCCGTGGCAGGGCGTTCTCAAATGCTAACTTCCTACCAAGAGTGTCTGTTACATGTTCAGGGTGACCCGATAGTGCAAGGGCTTCATGCAGCCTGTCCAGGAAACTGCTATAGGACTCACCTGGCTTCTGTTTGACAGATAGGTAAGAGGGAGAATAGGTCCCTACCTTCACATCCCCCAATGCTACTTGTGCCAGTCTCATAGCTTCCTGCAGCACAGCTGGGGGTAGGACCAGCTGAGCTTGTACCCCTACATAGCAGTCCTTGCCCAGTAATTGTTCTGCCCTCACTCCTGCCAGGGGGTCCCCTTGTGCCTGAGGGATCGTGGCTGCTATCTGACAGTACCTCTCCCACTGAGTGGTGAACTGCATCTGCTGGGACGGGGTTAGGATCATTCGCACTACTTGCTTTATGTCCTCCTGCACTAATGTCCCACTTGCTGAGAACACATACTGCAACATTTGTCGAGCGGGCTCACCGTGCAGCCCCGATTGCCTAACCGTCTCCCGGAGCTGCGTTAGCAGCTTCCAGTCAAAGGCTTCGTGCTCCCCCCGTAACTGGCACCGCGCCTGTGGCTGATACACTACTGGCCACACCTTGAGCAGCTCATTAGCAGCCTCCATATCACCCGCGGCTGCAGCCTGTCTCGCTATCAGATGCCACGGCTGGCATTTCGTCGGGGGCAGCTGATTGTGCACGGAAGTCCCTGAGTCTTTCTCCTCTCCTGTCCTTTCCTCTTCCCGAGCCTCCTCCTCTCCTGCACGTACTGCCCACGCTCTGTCTTTACGCCGCCGCTTTTTAAACACTTATTCCATTGCCTCCTCGTTCTCACTGAAATCACTGCTGCTCCCATCAGACGCGGTGCTGTCCGAATCGCCGCAGCGGGACAGGGCAGCGGAGCCGCTGACCGACCCCTGCAGCGAGGTCTGAGTGGTCGCTTCAGTGAGGAAGGGATTATTGCAGGGCGGGGCAGTGGGGAAGGTGGAGAGCTCCTCACTCTGTGCTGGCGATTCTGATGAATACGGCGGTGGTGAGGTGGCGGCTGAAGACAGAGCTCCGGCTTCAGCCGCAGTTCGGGCAACCGTTACCGGTAGCCCCACGGAGGGGGGGCCAGGAGCAAGCAGCTGAAAAACTCCCCCTGGCCGGCCCTCCGGGCACTGAGGCTTATCAAGTTTCAGCGTTACGGCAGCGGCAAGATCCTTCTCTGCCTTGTATCTCTTAATTGCATTTATCGTTTCTCGCCAGGGCACTTGGAGCTTCTTAGCCTCCCTCTTATCACTGATAACGTCATCCCATAAATCACTTCCGAATGCTCGCCACTCGGCTTCGTCAAAATAAGCGTCCCCGGTTTTAAAGTAGCCCTTCGTGCAACCATAGGCACACAATCCGGGCAATAACCTTAGGTTATAGTCCACTTTTCGCTTTTCTAAAAAGCTTCTGAGCAAAGAAAGCGCTACCTCTTTATCCATGCTGGCCAGCCTTAATCGCGCCTCCTGCTCTGCGACGGAGTGAGCTGTTTCTCACCCCCGGGCCACTCTGGGTCCCCGACCGCCCTCTCGGCCACAGCGTCGCCGCTCCAGTGCCCGTTCACCGGTCCTGTCTTCTCCCAGTTCTCGGTTAACCCCTTCGAATGAGGAGTCCCTGTTCGGGCTCCACTGTTGGGAGAAGGAAAGAAATGGACACCGCAGCCAATCCGATATGGATTATAAGCAGGTGACAACTTTATTGGAGCATCAGCGTTCTTTTATAGCAAGCAGCTAATGTATTCCATTGTCAGCAATTGCTTATCTGTAGCTCAACAGAATGCACTTGTGTGGTCCTTCCTTCAAAACAAGTATTGTGTTCCTTCTACACAACAGGAAACATATCCTTTTTCCCCTTGTTTACCACTTTTCCCAAGGACAGTGTCCTTGGTCACTTTGTCACATCAGCATGTTGCAATCTCTTCATTCTGCTGACCCACCAATTTCATATATTCTCCGTGCCCATTCTCTCTTAGCCATTCCTCAACACAGAAACGCCTGCTGATCCCATCCCCTTTGAAGAAGGATAGAAATGCAGTTTAGAAAAAGCACTCATTCTGCTTATAGACCCAGCCAGGAATGGCCTAGCCTGGAATCCCCCGCAGCATTCTGCATCTTTCCAGCAGCGTCACACACTGGCAAAAGAAACTTTCTCCTAGCTCCTTTCCTTTGAAGCAGAAACACCTTTTGATCCTATCCCCATTGAAGAACCATAGAAATGCCGTTTAGAAAATGCACTCATTCTGCTTCCAGACCCAGTCAGGAATGGCCTAGCCCTGAATCCCCTGCACCATTCTGCATCTGTCCAGCTCTGTCACACACTGGCAAAAGAAACTTTCTCCTAGCTCCTTTCCTTTGAAGCAGGAACACCTTTTGATTCTAGCCACATTGAAGAACCATAGAAATGCGGTTTAGAAAAAGCATTCATTCTGCTTATAGACCCAGCCAGGAATGGCCTAGCCTGGAATCCCCTGCAGCATTCTGCATCTTTCCAGCTCCCTCACACACTGGCAAAAGAAACTTTCTCCTGGCTAATTTCCTTTGAAGCAGGAACACATTTTGATCCTAGCCCCATTGAAGAACCATAGAAATGCCGTTAAGAAAAAGCACTCATTCTGCCTATATACCCAGTCAGGAATGGTCTAGCCTGGAATCCCATGCACCATTCTGCATCGTTTCAGCTGCGTCACACACTGGCAAAAGAAACTTTCTCCTGGCTCCTTTCCTTTGAAGCAGAAACACGTTTTGATCCTAGCCCCTTTGAGCAAACATGGAAATGCGGCTTAGAAAAAGCACTCATTCTGCTTATAGTCCCAGCCAGGAATAGCCTAGCCCAGAATCACATGCACCATTCTGCAGCTTTCCAGCTGCGTCACACACTGGCAAAAGAAACTTTCTCCTAGCTCCTTTCCTTTGAAGCAGAAACACGTTTTGATCCTAGCCACATTGAAGAAACATAGAAATGCTGTTTAGAAAAAGCACTCATTCTGCTTCCAGACCCAGTCAGGAATGGCCTAGCCCTGAATCCCCTGCACCATTCTGCAGCTTTCCAGCTCCCTCACACTCTGGCAAAAGAAACTTTCTCCAAGCTCCTCTCCTTTTAAGCAGAAACACGTTTTGATCCTAGCCCCATTGAAGAAGCATAGAAATGAGGCTCCAAAAAAGCACTCATTCAGCTTCCACACCCTGTCAGGAATGGCCTAGCCTGGAATCCCCTGCACCATTCTGCAGCTTTCCAGCTCCCTCACACACTGGCAAAAGACACTTTCTCCTAGCTCCTTTCCTTTGACGCAGAAATACGTTTTGATCCTAGCCCCATTGAAGAACCATAGAAAAGCCGTCTAGAAAATGCACTCATTCTGCTTATAGACCCAGCTAGGAAGGGCCTAGCCTGGAATCCCCTGCACCATTCTGCAGCTTTCCAGCTGTGTCACACACTGGCAAAAGAAACTTTCTCCTAGATTCTTTCCTTTGAAGCAGAAACACATTTTGATCCTAGCCCCATTGAAGAAACATAGAAATGAGGCTTCAAAAAAGGACTCATTCTGCGTCCACACCCTGTCATGAATGGCCTAGCCTGGAATCCCATGCACCAATCTGCATCTTTCCAGCTGCGTCACACGCTGGCAAAAGAAACTTTCTCCTAGATCCATTCGTGTGAAGCAGAAACACGTTTTGATCCTAGCCCCTTTGAGCAAACATAGAAATGCGGTTTAGAAAAAGCATTCATTCTGCTTATAGTCCCAGCCAGGAATAGCCTAGCCCAGAATCACATGCACCATTCTGCAGCTTTCCAGCTGCATCACATACTGGTAAAAGAAACTTTCTCCTAGCTCCTTTCCTTTGAAGCAGAAACACGTTTTGATCCTAGCCACATTGAAGAACCATAGAAATGCCGTTTAGAAAATGCACTCATTCTGCATCCAGACCCAGTCAGGAATGGTCTAGCCCTGAATCCCCTGCACCATTCTGCAGCTTTCCAGCTCCCTCACACACTGGCAAAAGAAACTTTCTCCTAGCTCCATTCCTTTGAAGCAGAAACACCTTTTGATTCTATCTCCTTTGAAGAACCTTAGAAATGCCGTTTAGAAAAAGCATTCATTCTCCTTATAGACCCAGCCAGGAATGGCCTAGCCTGGAATCCCCTGCAGCATTCTGCATCTTTCCAGCTCCCTCACACACTGGCAAAAGAAACTTTCTCCTAGATTCTTTCCTTTGAAGCAGAAACACGTTTTGATCCTAGCCCCTTTGAGCATACATAGAACTGCGGTTTAGAAAAAGCACTCATTCTGCTTATAGTCCCAGCCAGGAATAGCCTAGCCCAGAATCACATGCACCATTCTGCAACTTTCCAGCTGCATCATATACTAGCAAAAGAAACTTTATCCTAGCTCCTTTCCTTTGAAGCAGAAATACGTTTTGATCCTAGCCACATTGAATAAACATAGAAATGACGCTTCAAAAAAGGATTCATTCTGCTTCCAGACCCTGTCAGGAAAGGCCTAGCCTGGAATCCCTTGCACCATTCTGCAGCTTGCCTGCTGCGTCACACACTGGCGAAAGAAACTTTCTCCTAGCTCCTTTCCTTTGAAGCAGAAACACGTTTACATCCTAGCCCCATTGAAGAACCATAGAAATGCCTTTTAGAAAAAGCAGTCATTCTGCTTATCGACCTAGCTAGGGAGGGCCTAGCCTGGAATCCCCTGCACCATTCTGCATCTTTCCAGCTGTGTCACATAGTGGCAAAATAAACTTTCTCCTAGCTCCTTTCCTTTGAAGCAGAGAGACGTTTTGATCCTAGCCCCATTGAAGAACCATAGAAATGCCGTTTAGAAAAAGCACTCATGCTGCTTATAGACCCAGCTAGGAAGGGCCTAGCCTGGAATCCCCTGCACCATTCTGCATCTTTCCAGCTGTGTCACACACTGGCAAAAGAAACTTTCTCCTAGATTCTTTCCTTTGAAGCAGAAACACATTTTCATGCTAGCCCCATTGAACAACAATACGAATGCGGTTTAAAAACAGCACTCATTCCGCTTATAGACCCAGCCAGGAATGGCCTAGCCTGGAATCCCTTGCACCATTCTGCAGTTTGCCTGCTGCGTCACACACTGGCAAAAGAAACTTTCTCCTAACAGCTTTCCTTCGAGGCGGAAACACGTTTTGATCCTAGCCCCTTTGAGCAAACATAGAAATGCGGTTTAGAAAAAACACTCATTCTGCTTATAGACCCAGCTAGGAAGGGCCTAGCCTGGAATCCCCCGCAGCATTCTGCATCTTTCCAGCTGTGTCACACACTGGCAAAAGAAACTTTCTCCTAGCTCCTTTCCTTTGAAGCAGAAATACGTTTTGATCCTAGCCCCATTGAAGAAACATAGAAATGCCGTTTAGAAAAAGCACTCCTTCTGCTTCCAGACCCAGTCAGGAATGGCCTAGCCCTGAATCCCATGCACCATTCTGCATCTTTCCAGCTGTGTCACACACTGGCAAAAGAAACTTTCTCCGAGCTCCTTTCCTTTGAAGCAGAAATACGTTTTGATCCTAGTCCCTTTGAGCAAACATAGAAATGAGGCTTCAAAAAAGGACTGATTCTGCTTCCACACCCGGTCAGGAATGGCCTAGCCTGGAATCCCCTGCACCATTCTGCAGCTTTCCTGCTACCTCACACACTAGCAAAAGAAACTTTCTCCTAGCTCCTTTCCTTTGAAGCAGAAGCACGTTTTGATCCTAGCCACGCTGAAGAAACATACTAATGCGGTTTAGAAACAGCACTCATTCCGCTTATAGACACAGCGAGGAATGGCCTAGCCTGGAATCCCTTGCACCATTCTGCAGCTTGCCTGCTGCGTAATGCACTGGCAAAAGAAACTATCTCCTAGATCCTTTCCTTTGATGCAGAAATACATTTTGATCCTAGCCCCTTTGAGCAAACATAGAAATGCGATTTAGAGAAAGCACTCATTCTGCTTCCAGACCCGGTCAGGAATGGCCTAGCCTGGAACCCCCTGCAGCATTCTGCAGCTTTCCAGCTCCCTTACACACTGGCGAAAGAAACTGTCTCCTAGCTCCTTTCCTTTGAAGCAGAAACACCTTTTGATCTTAGCCACACTGAAGAAACTGTTGCAGAGGGCAGAGATACGTGGCCCAGTCGAAAATTTATCAAAAATAGATATTTTTTATTTTTACAAAACCCGCCCCCACTACTATATATACAAAGATTAATTTCGTTTGATAAACAGGTTGAGTTGCATGAGAATTCTACAAGGATACCATTAATAATCTGACTATATATATTTGGAAGTCAGTTTTTGGAAAAGGACTCTGCTATTAATTAATAGCGGTTTCTTACTAAATTAAGCTAGGCCAAATAACTCACTCAGGCTGGCTCGTGCGGTCTGTCTTCCTCCTCCAGCGGCTGCAGGAGTCGTTAAGGGTCGTTAAGGGTCGTTAGGCAGACAAAGGTGTGCCTAACACCAAAGCAAGTCCTTAGTCTCTCTGCAGTCCAGGCACAAGGGAGTGAACGAACTCAGGCAGAGACATGCGTCCAGACACACGCAAAATCCAAAGCGGGAACCCCAAAGGCGGGAAGACCCCCAATATTTATAACCTTGGCTAGACAAAGGGCAGAGTTACCACACTTTAGGCGCGAAAGCGCACGGCCAATCCCAGCCTGGCTCCAGCGCGGGAACTCACGGGGCAGTCGCCGCCCCCTTCACGGCTGCAGGGCAGGCGAGGGGGGGGGAAACCAGGCGGCTTTTCCCCTTTCCCCCCGAAGTCCGGGCAGGAGAGGAATTTAGGGGTACAGGACTCCAGGACAGAAACACACTAATGTGGTTTAGAAACAGCACTCATTCTGCTTATAGACCCAGCCAAGAATGGCCTAGCCTGGAATCACATGCACCATTCTGCAGCTTTCCAGCTGCGTCACACACTGGCAAAAGAAACCTTCTCCTAGCTCCTTTGCTTTGAAGCAGAAACAGTTTTTGATCCTAGCGCCTTTGAGCAAACATAGAAATGCGGTTTAGAAAAAGCACTCATTCTGCTTATAGTCCCAGTCAGGAATAGCCTAGCCCAGAATTACATGCACCATTCTGTAGCTTTCAAGCTCCCTCACACACTAGCAAAAGAAACTTTCTCCTAGCTCCTTTCCTTTGAATCAGAAACAGGTTTGGATCCTAGCCCCATAGAAGAAACACAGAAATGCCGTTTAGAAAAACCACTCATTCTGCTTATAGACCCAGTCAGGAATGGCCTAGCCTGGAATCCCCTGCACCCTTCTGCAGCTTTCCAGCTCCCTCACACACTGGCAAAAGAAACTTTCTCCTAGGTCCTTTCCTTTGAAGCAGAAAACATTTTGATCCTAGTCCCTTTGAGCAAACATAGAAATGAGGATTCAAAAAAGGATTCGTTCTGCTTCCACTCCCTGTCAGGAATGGCCTAGCCTGGAATCCCATGCACCATTCTGCATCTTTCCAGCTGCGTCACACACTGGCAAAAGAAACTTTCTCCTAGCTCCTTTCCTTTGAAGCAGAAACAAGTTTTGATCTTAGCCACACTGATGAAACATACGAACGCGGTATAGAAACAGCACTCATTCTGCTTATAGACCCAGCCAGGAATGGCCTAGCCTGGAATCCCTTGCACCATCCTGCAGCTTTCCAGCTACCTCACACACTGGCAAAAGAAACTTTCTCCTAGCTCCTTTCCTTTGAAGCAGAAACACATTTACATCCTGGCCCCATAGAAGAAACATAAAAATGGCGTTTAGAAAAAGCACTCATTCTGCTTCCAGACCCAGTCAGGAATGGCCTAGCCTGGAATCCCATGCACCATTCTGCATCTTTCCTGCTGCGTCACACACTGGCAAAAGATACTTTCTCCCAGATCCATTCCTTTGAAGCAGAAACACGATTTGATCCTAGCCCCTTTGAGCAAACATAGAAATGCGGTTTAGAAAAAGCATATATTCTGCTTATAGACCCAGCCAGGAATCGCCTTGCCTGGAATCTCCTGCACCATTCTGCAGCTTTCCAGCTCACTCACACACTGGCAAAAGAAACCTTCTCCTTGCTCCTTTCCTTCGAAGCACAAACACGTTTTGATCCTAGCCGCATTAAAGAACCATAGAAATGCCGTTTAGTAAAAGCATTCTTTCTGCTTATAGACCCAGCCAGGAATGGCATAGCCTGGAATCCCCTGCACCATTTTGTAACTTTCAAGCTCCCTCACACACTGGCAAAAGAAACTTTCTCCTAGCTCCTTTCCTTTGAAGCAGAAACACCTTTTGATCCTATCCCCTTTGAAGAAGAATAGAAATGATATTTAGAAAAAGCACTCATTCTGCTTATAGACCTAGCCAGGAATGGCCTAGCCTGGAATCCCCTGCACCACTCTGCAGCTTTCCAGCTCCCTCACACACTGGCAAAAAAAAATTTTGTCCTAGCTCCTTTCCTTTGAAGCAGAAGCTCATTTTGATCTTAGCCACACTGAAGAAACATACTAATGCGGTTTAGAACCAGCACTCATTATGCTTATACACCCAGCCAGGAATGGCCTTGCCTGGAATCCCCTGCACCATTCTGCAGCTTTCCAGCTCCCTCACACACTGGCAAAAGAAACTTTCTCCTAGCTCCTTTCCTTTGAAGCAGAAACACCTTTTGATCCTATCTCCTTTGAAGAATAATAGAAATGCCGTTTAGAAAAAGCACTCCTTCTGCTTATAGACCCAGCCAGGAATGGCCTAGCCCTGAATCCCATGAACCATTCTGCAGCTTTCCAGCTCCCTCACACACTGGCAAAAGAAACTTCCTCCTAACATCTTTCCTTTGAAGCAGAAACACGTTTTTATCCTAGCCCCTTTGAACAAACATAGAAATGCGGTTTAGAAAAAGCACTCATTCTGCTTATAGACCCAGCCAGGAATGGCCAAGCCTGGAATCCCCTGCACCATTCTGCAGCTTGCCTGCTGCGTCACACACTGGCAAAAGAAACTTTCTCCTAACAGCTTTCCTTTGAAGAAGAAACACATTTTGATTCTAGCGCCTTTGAGAAAACATAGAAATGCGGTTTAGAAAAAGCACTCATTCTGCTGCCAGACTCAGTCAGGAATGGCCTAGCCTGGAATCCCCTGCACCATTCTGCAGTTTTCCAGCTCCCTCACACACTGGCAAAAGACACTTTCTCCTAGCTCCATTCCTTTGAAGCAGAAAACATTTTGATCCTAGTCCCTTTGAGCAAACATAGAAATGAGGATTCAAAAAAGGACTCGTTCTGCTTCCACTCCCTGTCAGGAATGGCCTAGCCTGGAATCCCATGCACCATTCTGCATCTTTCCAGCTGCGTCACACACTGGCAAAAGAAACTTTCTCCTAGCTCCTTTGCTTTGAAGCAGAAACACGTTTACATCCTGGCCCCATGGAAGAACCATAGAAATGACACTTAGAAAAAGCACTCATTCTGCTTCCAGACTTATTCAGGAATGACCTCGCCCTGAAACCCATGCACCATTCTGCATCTTTGCAGCTGCGTCACACACTGGCAAAAAAAACTTTCGCCTAGATCCTTTCCTTTGAAGCAGAAACACATTTTGATCCTAGCCCCTTTGAGCAAACATAGAAATGCGGTTTAGAAAAAGCACTCATTCTGCTTCCACACCCAGCCAGGAATGGCCTAGCCTGGAACCCCCTGCAGCATTCTGCAGCTTTCCAGCTCCCTCACACACTGGCACAAGAAACTTTCTCCTAGCTCCTTTCCTTTGAA
>NW_026974690.1:0-21591 GCF_015220805.1 Pogoniulus pusillus
GAGTCCTCCAGGTGCAGGTGGCACAGAGACCCCCCCCCCAGGAGTAGGTGGCACAGAGACCCCTCCCCAGGAGTAGGTGGCACAGAGACACCTCCAGGAGGAGATGGCACAGAACCCTCCCCAGGAGCAGGTGGCACAGAGATACCCCCCCTAGAAGTGGGTGGCACAGAGAGTCCTCCAGGAGGAGATGGCACAGAGACCCCCCCCCGGGTGTCAGTATCACAGAGACTCTCCCCAGAAGTGGGTGGCAGAGAGCACCCCCCCGGGTGCAGGTGGCAGAGAGCACCCCCCCGGGTGCAGGTGGCACAGAGACCCCCCCCCTAGGCGTAGGTGGCCCTTGTGGGGGGGGGTGGGTGGGCAGAGGACGCTGCCAGGGCGGGTGACAGTGGAGATGCCAACAGCCAGCGCTGCCCGTGCTGGGCGGGGGGGGGGAGGGGGCAGGACGTTGGCATCTCTCTGTCCCCGTGGGGAGGGGGAGGTCATGCAGGGCCGGGGGAGGGGCATGCAGGGCCGGGGGGGGCAGGGGGGGGGCCATGCCCATGCCAAGCGCTCCCATTTTCGAGGAGGGTACCGAAACCTTTTGTGCTTTGGGGGATGCTTGAGAGAGGACAAAGGGTCCGGGGGGGAGGGAAGGGGACACACAGGAGAGAAACCAAGCGGGGGTCGAGGAGGGGAGAGGCCAGGGCGGGTTGGGGGGGGGGGTGGGGGGGGGCCGGGGGGGGCCCATTTCGGCCACGTCTACCTTGTTCCACCAGCCCCAGGGGGGCCCCGGCGGCGGCCGCCGACATGCTCGGAGGAGCTGTGGTCTGTCTGCCCACTGCGGGCAGGAGAGAGAGAGAGAGAGGAGCGCAGCTCCTGTTAGGGGGCACCGGGGGCGGGGGGCGGCCGGGCCACCCCCCCCGACGCACTCCTCCTCCTCCTCCTCCTCTTCTTCCTCCTCCTCCTCCTCCTCCTCTCTTCTTCTTTCCCCCTCCTCCTCCTCTTCTTCCTCCTCCTCCTCCTCTTCTTCCTCGTCCTCCTCCTCCTCCTCCTCCTCCTCCTCCTCCTCCTCCTCCTCCTCCTCCTCCTCCTCCTCCTCCTCCTCCTCCTCCTCCTCCTCCTCCTCCTCCTCCTCCTCCTCTTCTCCCCTTCTCCCCTTCCCCCTCCCTCCCTCCCTCCTCTGCCACCCCCCTCCCCTCCGGCAGCTGCTGCGGTGCCCATCGCGGGTGGGGGTGGGGGGTGGGGGGGGTTGGCATCCTCCCGGCCCCGCGTTGTGTTCGTTCCTCCCCCCCCCCCCCCAACCGGAGTGGGGTTGGGGGGTGGGGGTGTGGGGGGTGGGGACGGACAGACATACACACACCGGGACCGGGCACTACCTGCTGCTGGGTGCCTGGGGGGGGGCGAGGAGGGGGGGGAGGGGGGCGCGTCCTGGCCCCCTCCCCCCCCCCCACCCCGGGGTACACCTCGGCGATGGGGGAAAAAATGGGGGGGGGGGGGAAAGTGTTTGGGGGGGGAGGGGGAGAAAGAGAGAAAGACAGCGACAGAGAGAAGGGGGCAGGGGGCACCGGCCTGGGAGGGGGCTGCGGGCAGGGGGCTGCGGCCCCCCGGCCCCCCCCAGCCAGTGGGAGCCCCTCCCGTACCTGAGAAGTTCCTGGTGGCCAACATGGTGGTGAGGATGGCTCCCTGCGGGGGGGGGCACAGCGTCAGGCCGGGGGTGGCACCGAGGTGGGGGCAGGATGGAAGGGAGTGGTTGGGAATGAGGGGTAAGGGGGTGAAGGATGGGGGCAGGGCACAGGGCAGGGGCAGGGCCACACTGGGCAATGCATTGCATGTGGCCAGGGTGGCAGCGTGGCACAGTGTGGCACCCTGGGCAGGAGGGGAGCATGGCACAGTGTGGCACCCTGGGCAGGAGGGGAGCATGGCACAGTGTGGCACCCTGGGCAGGGACAAGAGGGGCCCATGGCACAATGTGGCACCCTGGGCAGGGACAAGAGGGGCCCATGGCACAGTGTGGCACCCTGGGCAGGGGCAGGAGGGGCCCATGGCACAGTGTGACACCCTGGGCAGGGACAAGAGGGGGCCATGGCACAGTGTGACACCCTGGGCAGGGGCAGGAGGGGCCCATGGCACATCATTGCATGCTGGGCAGGGACACTGGGCAACACTCTGCACACGGCCAGGATGGCACCATGGCAGTGCATGATGCCCTGGGCAGGGGCAGGATGGCACCATGGCACAGTGTGGCCTGCCAGGCAGGGGCAGGATGGCACCATGGCACAGTGTGGCCTGCCAGGCAGGGGCCAGGACACACTGGGTAATGCACTGCCCGTGGTCAGGAGGGCACCATGGCACAGTGTAACACACTGGGCAGGGCCAGGCTGGCACTGTGCTGTACTGGGTACCACTGGATGGGTCTGTGGCCCATGGCACAGCACCAAGTGTGGTCAGAATGGCACTGAGCTGCAGCAGGCATAGCCAGGATGGGACCACGGCACCATTGTAAGGAGACTGTGCCCTGTCTGGGGGCACCAGGGTGCTGCCAGGATTGGACTGCACTGGGCATGGCCAGCACAGGGGTGGCAGGGACAGGTCCATGCTGCAGCAGCTGCTGCCAGGGTGTGCCTGTGCTGCCCTGGGCATGGCCAGCATGGGAGTGTAGCACCACTGCAAGCAGGGAGTGGTGGGGATGGGCAGGGTGGGGCCAATGGGCAGTGCCAGTGGGCAGTGCCAGGCTCTCTCTCACCTTGAGCTTCCTCCTGGCATTGAACTTTTTCAGACACTCGACGGTCTCCTGCCTGTGCATCATGGAGGCCACAGTGGAGCGTTGCTGTGGGTGACAGCAGGGTCAGTGCCAGCCCCACCAGCCCGGGCACGAGGCCTGGGGGGTGGAGGGACACCCCCTGGCACCACCCCTGGCAGCAGTGGCAGCAGCACTTACGCAGACCCAGGGGTGCTTGAGGGCCTCGTGGGCAGTGATGCGCTTGGCAGGGTTGATGGTCAGCATCTGGTTGATGAGGTTCTTGGCCTCGGGGGTCACCGTGTCCCACTCGGGCGAGGGGAACTGGGCAAGGCAAGGGGGTGGCATGGGCACGGGAAGGGTGGGAGGCCTGGCCAGGGGCAGCCCTGCAGCAGCTCTGTGCCTCCACCTTCCCCTCTGCCCACTCTCACCAAGCAGCCCTGGGGCTGCGGTGGCCCTCAGCAGGTCGCAGGGTGAGCGGTGCCAGGCTGGCACTGGGCACTTACGTCGTAGGCACCAGCCTTGATCTGTTGGTAGAGTTTGTGCTGGTCCTCGTCCCAGAAGGGTGGGTACCCAACCAGCAGGATGTAGAGGATGACGCCTGGCAGGGGGCAGCAGAGGCAGGGTTCAGGGGGGGGCACACGACCCTCTGCCAGCCTGTGGCTCCCCCCTGAGCCCTGCCCCAGGCGCAGCGGTGGCCCCAGGATGGCACCGTGCCCTGTGGCAGCAGTGGCGTGGAAGAGAGTGGCACAGGCGTGGCACACAGGGCAAGGTGGGGACTGGCACAGGGACCAGGAGGAGACCAGGATGAAGGAGGCAGGATGGGGATGGGAAGAAGGGAACAGATTCAGGATGGGGTTGGGGATGAGGATGGTCATGAATGGGGAGGGGATGAAGGGAACAGATCCAGGATGAGGAGGAGGATGGTCAGGAATGGGGAGGGGATGAAGGGAACAGATCCAGGATGGGGATGAGGAGGAGGATGGTCAGGAATGGGGAGGGGATGAAGGGAACAGATCCAGGATGGGGATGGGGATGAGGATGGTCAGGAATGGGGATGGGATGAAGGGAACAGATCCAGGATGGGGATGAGGATGGTCAGGAATGGGGAGGGGATGAAGGGAACAGATCCAGGATGGGGATGAGGAGGAGGATGGTCATGAATGGGGAGGGGATGAAGGGAACAGATCCAGGATGGGGATGAGGAGGAGGATGGTCAGGAATGGAGGGGATGGGCACTGGGGTGGAGCAAGTACGGCTGTGTGGTGGGGCTGAAGGTGAGTGGGATGGGAATGGGCCGAGGCTGGAGCTGGGAGTGGGCACTGGGTGGCAGCAGGGCAGGCTCTTACCACATGCCCAAATGTCCACGGGTTTGCCGTAGGCCTCCTTGCGCAGCACCTCAGGGGACAGGTACCCAGGCGTGCCCGCGAAGCCTGGCACGGAGATGGGCACCAGCTGAGCTGAGCTGAGCTGGGGCAGGCCGGGGGCAGGGAGAGGGTGGGCAAGGGGGGCACGTGGTGGGCACGGGAATGGGGCACAGGCATGTGCTGGGGCACAGGACTGGAATGTGGTGAGCAGGATGCAGCGGGCACGGGGCAGGGATGTGCTGGGTATGGGCCAGGACACGGCTGGCATGGGCCAGGGAAATGGGAGGCAAAGGGCAGGGATGTGGCAGGCACAGGGCTGGGACTTGGTGAGCAGCATGCAGTGGGCACGGGGCAGGGATGTGGTGGGTACAGGGGGGGATGCAGTGGGCACGGGGAAGGGGCGTGGTGGGCATGGGGAAGGTTGAGGTGGTGGGCAGGAGCCAGGCTGGCACTCACCGAACCAGGCCTGCTGATCCCCCTGCACCTCGATGGCCAGGCCGAAGTCTGCCAGCTTCACTGCTGCCCCTTTGCACTTGCTGGCCAGGAGCAGGTTCTCCGGCTGGGGCAGTGCCAGGGCAGTGCCAGGCCCCGGGCAAGGGGGCAGTGCAGGGAGGCAGAGGAGCCATCACACGGGTCCTGCCTGGCTGCCACCCCCGTGCTAGCAGGGGCTGCAGGCAGTGCCCACAGCAATGCCCAGGCGGAAGCCAGGTGGCACAGGTGCCATGCCCAGCCCGGTACCATCCTGCATCCCACCCAGCCTCATCCCTGGGTCCTGCCCAAGCCCACTCCCACAGCCCAGCCCCCAACCCCCACCCAGCTGGTGCCCGCAGCAGGAGAGGGTGAAGGCAGGCAGGCGAGGGGTGGGGGGTGGCTGGCACCGAGCCCCAGCTCAGCACAGGAGTTGGCACCCCTAGAAAGGGCAGCTGGCAGCTGGGGGGCACCCAGAGCAGAGCCCCGGGGGGAAGCTCAGGGGTCCCCTCCCCAACACACACACTGCAGGGGCCCAGGGGCTTGGGGAGCCGCTGAAGCCATCCTGCCCCAGCCCAGCTGTGGTGCCCGCAGGCCCGGGGGTGGCAGCGGGGGAGGGGGGGGGTGGGCACTCACCTTAAGGTCCCTGTGGACCACCCCCATCTGGTGGCAGTGGAGCACAGCCTCCAGGATCTGCTGGATGCAGTGGCTGCGTGCAAAGGGAGTGAGGGGGGTGGTCAGGGACACGCTGAACCCACCCCCCCTGCCACCTCCTGTGCCCCCCGGGACCCCTGTGCCAACCCCCCCCCCCCCCACACACACACACCCTGCGGGAAGCGAGCAGTGAGCCCTAGGTGCTGGCACTGGCACTGGCACCCTCCTTCCCCTGCCCCTGCCTGGGGCACGGGGGTGGCACTTCATGAAGGTCACCCCTGAGGGTGTCACTGTCCGTGGGGGGGTGTCACTGTCCGTGGGGGGTGTCACTGTCCGTGGGGGGGGTCCCTGTCCGTGGGGGGGGTCCCTGTCTCGGGGGGAGGAGTCGCCCCTGCGGGACTGCCCACCGGTGACTCACTGTCCGGAGTGGGGATCGTGCCTGGAGGGGTCACCGTGGAGGAGTCACAGCCTGGGTCACCCCTGGGGGTGTCAAGTCTTTGGCTGGGGGGGGGGGTACTGAGGGGGTCAGCCCTGTCTGGGGGTGACCCACGGCAGGGATCAGTGACCCCTGGGGGGTTTCACCCCCTAAGGAGGGTTCCCTCCCTGCGGGGTCTCGCTGGGGAGGGTCACCTTAAGTGAGGAGGTCACTGCCTGCGGCCGTCACTGTCTGGGGGGGGGGGTCACCGTCTGGAGGTGTCACCCCTAGGGCTGGTCCATGAGGGGTACCCACTGGGGGGGGCTCCCCTCTTGGCATGGAGCAGCCAAGGGTTCACCCTAGTGGTGCCACCGTGCCCGTGCCCCTCTCTCCCCCCGCGCCGGGGACCTCCCCAGCCCTGCTGCTGCCCGACGCCGGCGTCCCCCAGACAGGACTGATGTGGGGGGGCCGGCGGCGGCGGGGGGGTGAGGGGGGGCGGTGAATGGAGACGAGACAAGAAATAAAGAGGGAAGGAGCAGGGGGCGATGAGAGGCTGAAATGGGGGTGAAGGGGGAAGCCCCTGGCTGGGGGTGCTGGGGGGGGGGGGCAACCTCCCTGCGAGGAAAGGGGGGAGGGGTGGCAAAAAAGAGGGAGGGAAGGAGGAGGGAGGGAGGCAAGAAGGAGGAGGAGGAGGAGGAGGAGGGAGGAGAGAGCCCCAAAGCGGGGTCCAGTGCGGGGAGCGTGGGCCCGGGCAGCGAGGATGCTCCTGCGGGCGGGGGGCGCGGCCCCTCCCGGGCCCCCCCCCGGGGATATACTGACCTGCGGCTCCCTCTGCACGGGGGCAAAGTGATGGGTGGGAGAAACGCGGGCAAATAGCTCATGGACACAGTGACTGCAAAACAAAACGGGGGGGCGGGGGGCACGGGGGGAGGAGTGGGGGAGGGGGGGAGGAGGGGAGCAGGAGGGCGGGAGGGTGGGGGGGAGGAGGGGGGCAAGGGGAGGGAGAGGTATTGGGAAAGAGGCAGGATGGAGAGTGGGGGGTGGGAGAAGGGGACGGGATGGGAAAAAGGATGGGGGGAAGGGGTTGGGGGGGCAGGATGGAGAGTGAGGGGGGGTGGGAGAAAGGATTAGGGTGGGAAGAAGGAGCAGGGGGGCAGGGTGGGAAGGGGGCAGGATGAGGGCAGGATGGAGAGGCGTGGGATGGGAGTGGGGGGCAGGAGAGTGGCACAGGGTGGGGATAAAGGGGGGGGGCAGGATGGAGAGGCAGAGGGTAGGGATAAAGGGGGGGGCAGGATGGAGAGGCAGAGGGTAGGGATAAAGGGGGGGGGCAGGATGGAGAGGCAGAGGGTAGGGATAAAGGGGGGGGGCAGGATGGAGAGGCAGAGGGTAGGGATAAAGGGGGGGGCAGGATGGAGAGGCAGAGGATAGGGATAAAGGGGGGGGGCAGGATGGAGAGGCAGAGGGTAGGGATAAAGGGGGGGGGCAGGATGGAGAGGCAGAGGGTAGGGATAAAGGGGGGGGCAGGATGGAGAGGCAGAGGGTAGGGATAAAGGGGGGGGCAGGATGGAGAGGCAGAGGAGGAGCAGGAATTTGGAGGGGAGAGGTGGAAGGGAATAGATGGGAGAGGAACAGGGATGGGGATAAAGGGGTGGGGAAGAGGCAGGTGGGGGCAGAAGGGCGGGGGGGCAGGAGCCAAAACATGGGGAAAGGAGGTGCCAGGGTGGCAGCGAGCGGAGAGGCAGCGGTGGGACAGGCCGGACAGATGGACAGACACACGGACACACAGAGCCCGAGCCACGCGAGATGGGAGACAGGCGGGGGGACGGGGGGGGGGAGGGGGCGGACGGAGGCAGGGGGGTGGGGGGCATGGGACGGGGGTGGGGGGACAGGGACCGGGGGACGGAGATGGGAGGGAACGAGAGAGGGGGAGAAACAATGTTGTGAAAGCCCAGAGACCACGGGGACGGGCACACGGCGGGCACACGGGGCCTGGGGGTGGCACCAGCACTGGAGGGGGGGGGCCTGGAGGGCCCTCCCGCCCGCCGCCAGCTTCCCCCAGCAGCGTCACGACAGTGCCAGGCCTCAGCGGGGAGGGGGCAGCATGAGGGAGGGGGAGTGCCCACCGAGCACCTGGCAGCAGGATGGAGCCAGGGGCAGGGGGTTGGGGGGCAGCTCGGGCATCCCCGGACCCGCTGGGTGCCCCTGCCCTGCCTGCCTGGCTGGAGCTGCCCCATCCCTGCAGCCCCCCTAGCGGGGGGCACTGGTGGGGTGGGGGCGAGGGGGTGGCTAGAGGTGGGTGCGGGGAGGGTCTGGGTGGGGGGCACAGGAGCTCACCTGGCATCGGCCTCGCTGTAGTACTCTCGTGCCACGATGTCCTCGAAGAGCTCCCCGCCGGTCACCCTGCAAGGCAGCCCGGGCACGGCGTCACCCCGGGCACCACCTCACCCCCGGGCACCACCTCACCCCCGGGCACGGCGGCACCCCGGGCACCACCTCACCCCCGGGCACCACCTCACCCCCGGGCACGGCGTCACCCCGGGCACGGCGGCACCTCGGGCACCACCTCACCCCCGGGCACCACCTCACCCACGGGCACGGCGTCACCCCCGGGCACCGCCTCACCCCCGGGCACCGCTTCACCCCCGGGCACGGCGTCACCCCCGGGCACCGCCTCGCCCCCGGGCACCGCCTCACCCGCGGGCACCGCCTCACCCCGGGCACGGCGTCACCCCGGGCACGGCGTCACCCCGGGCACACGGCGTCACCCCGGGCATCGCCTCGCCCCGGGCACCGCCTCACCCCCGGGCACCGCCTCGCCCCGGGCACCGCCTCGCCCTCGGGCGCCTCCATGCCCCCTGGCACCTCCCAGTCCTCCAAGGGCACATCGAGACCCCCCCCCCGCGCCCCTCGGACCCTCACTCACAGGTCAAAGACGAGGTAGTGGAAGCCTTCCTCGGAGATGCTGTCGTGGAGCCGCACTGAGGGGACAGGGACAGAGTTGGGCACGGGGACGCCTGGCACACCTGAGCCTGGCACACCTGATCCTGGCACATGTAGTCCTCATGCCTGCACCCTGCGAGTCCCCAGGGAGGGCAACCCAGCAGGACCCCATGGATGGCACCTTGTGTCACCAGGGGGGTGCCCAGTGTGTGCCCAATGGGGCAGCCAGAACATCAAAACTGTGTCACCAGGGGTGTGCCCAGTGTGTGCCCAGGTGTGCAGCTGGCACATCAGCCCCGTGTCAGCAGGGGGGTGCCCAATATGTGCCCAGGGAGGCAGGCAGCATCGACCCAGTTTCACCAAGGGGGTGCCCAGTGTGTGCCCAGGAAGGCAGCCAGCACATCGACCCCATGTCACCAGGGGAGTGCCCAGTGTGTGCCCAGGGGGGCAGCCAGCACATCGACCCCATGTCACCAGGGGGGTGCCCAGTGTGTGCCCAGGGGGGCAGCCAGAACATCAAAACTGTGTCACCAGGGGGTGCCCAGTGTGTGCCCAGGGAGGCAGCCAGCACATCGACCCCATGTCACCAGGGGGGTGCCCAGTGTGTACCCAGGAAGGCAGCCAGCACATCGACCCCGTGTCACCAGGGGGGTGCCCAGTGTGTGCCCAGGGAGGCAGCCAGCACATCGACCCCGTGTCAGCAGTGGGAGTGCCCAGTGTGTGCCCCCGGGAGGCAGCCAGGCACACCGACCCCGTGTCACCAGGGGGTGCCCAGTGTGTGCCCAGGGAGGCAGCCAGCACATCGACCCCGTGTCAGCAGGGGAGTGCCCAGTGTGTGCCCCGGGAGGCAGCCAGCACATCGACCCCGTGTCAGCAGGGGAGTGCCCAGTGTGTGCCCAGGGAGGCAGCCAGCACACCGACCCCGTGTCAGCAGGGGAGTGCCCAGCAGAGCACCCAGCACATCCTAATGGTGGCACCCAAGAGAAGCCATGAGGGTGGCACCTCGTTTATGCCCAGAGGGGAGTCCAGCCATGCACATGGCATCCAGGATGTCTCTGGGGTGGCACTCAGTAGGACCCCAGGGGTGAGACTCTTCCCAGGCCATGTCCCCAGCATGCCCCAGATGTGCCCCCCAAGTGCCACTCACCGATGTTGGAGTGCTTCAGCAGCCGACAGATTCGGGCCTCCCGCTCCAGCTTCTGGTGGTCTGGGGGGGACAGGAGTCAAGAGGGACACCCCTGCGACCCCCCCTCCCCTCTGGCACCCCACGGCGGGCACCAATCCCTGCCTGCCACAGGTGAGCACAGTGGGCATGGGTGTGGGTGAGAGGCGGAGGGCTGAGGGAGTGCAAGGGGCAGAGGTGAGGAGGTGTGGACAGCTGCAAGAGGTGGCAACGGACAGGGGTGAGACTGTACTGGTGTGGGGGTGTCAGGGTGTGCCTGTACCTCTGTGTGTGTGCCTGTACCTGTGTGTGTGTACCTGAGTGTGTGTGGCTGTACCTATGTGTGTGTACCTGAGTGTGTGTGACTGTACCTGTGTGTGTGTACCTGAGTGTGTGTGACTGTACCTGTGTGTGTGTACCTGTGTGTGTCTGCACCTGTGTGTGTGTGGCTGTACCTCTGTGTGTGTGCCTGTACCTGTGTGTGTGTACCTGAGTGTGTGTGGCTGTACCTGTGTGTGTGTACCTGTGTGTGTGTACCTGAGTGTGTGTGGCTGTACCTCTGTGTGTGTGCCTGTACCTATGTGTGTGTACCTGTGTGTGTGACTGTACCTGTGTGTGTGTACCTGAGTGTGTGTGACTGTACCTGTGTGTGCCTGCACCTGTGTGTGTGTACCTGAGTGTGTGTGACTGTACCTGTGTGTGCCTGCACCTGTGTGTGTGTACCTGAGTGTGTGTGGCTGTACCTGTGTGTGTGTACCTGTGTGTGTGTGGCTGTACCTGTGTGTGTGTACCTGAGTGTGTGTGGCTGTACCTATGTGTGTGTACCTGAGTGTGTGTGGCTGTACCTGTGTGTGTGTACCTGTGTGTGTGTGCCTGTACCTATGTGTGTGTACCTGAGTGTGTGTGGCTGTACCTGTGTGTGTGTACCTGAGTGTGTGTGGCTGTACCTGTGTGTGTGTACCTGTGTGTGCCTGTACCTATGTGTGTGTACCTGAGTGTGTGTGCCTGCACCTGCATGTGTGCACCTGTCTGTGTGTGACTGTACCTGCGTGTGACTGTACCTGCGTGTGCCTGTGTGTGCCTGCACCTGTGTGTGTGCACCTGTCTGTGTGTGACTGTACCTGCGTGTGCCTGTGTGTGCCTGCACCTGTGTGTGTGCACCTGCGTGTAACTGTACCTGTGTGTGTGTACCTGTGTGTGCCTGCACCTGCGTGTGTGCACCTGTCTGTGTGTGCGTGTACCTCTGTGTGTGTCTGTGTGTGCCTGCACCTGCATGGGTGCATCTGCATGTAACTGTACCTGTGTGTGTGTACCTGTGTGTGCCTGCACCTGCGTGTGTGCACCTGTCTGTGTGTGCCTGTACCTCTGTGTGTGTGTACCTGTCTGTATGTGCCTGTCTGTGTGTGCCTGTACCTGCTTGTGTGCACCTGTCTGTGTGTGACTGTACCTGTGTGTGCCTGTGTGTGCCTGCACCTGCATGTGTGCACCTGTCTGTGCCTGTACCTGTGTGTGTGCCTGTGTGTGCCTGTACCTGTGTGTGTGCACCTGTCTGTGACTGTACCTGTGTGTGCCTGTGTGTGCCTGTACCTGTGTGTGCCTGTACCTGCATGTGTGTACCTGTCTCTGTGTGTGTACCTGTCTCTGTGTGTGTACCTGTGTGTGCCTGCACCTGCGTGTGTGCACCTGTCTGTGTGTGACTGTACCTGCATGTGACTGTACCTGTGTGTGTGCACCTGTCTGTGTGTGACTGTACCTGCATGTGTGTACCTGTGTGTGCCTGTATCTGTGTGTGTACCTGTCTCTGTGTGCCTGTACCTGTGTGTGCCTGTACCTCTGTGTGTGTACCTGTACCTGTGTGTGTGTACCTGTCTGTGTGTGACTGTACTTGTGTGTGTGTACCTGTGTGTGCCTGTACCTGCGTGTGTGTACCTCTGTGTGTGTACCTGTGTGTGTCTGTACCTCTGTGTGTACCTCTCTGTGTGTGTCTCTGTGTGTACCTGTGCGTGACTGTACCTGTTTGTGCCTATGTCTCTGTGTATGTCTGTACCTCTCTGCATATGAGTGTACCTGTGTGTGCTTGTACATCTATGGGTGTGACTCTACCTCTGTGTGTGTCTGTACCTGTGTGTCTATACCTGTCTGTGTGTATCTGTCTGTGTATCTGTCTGTGTCTGTACCTGTGTGACTGTACCTGTGTGTGTACCTGTGTGACTGTACCTGCCTGTCTATGTCTGTATGTGTGCCTGTACCTCTGTGTGTGCCTGTACCTCTGTGTGTGTCTGTACCTCTGTGTGTACCTCTGTGTGTGTGTCTCTGTGTGTACCTGTGTGTGACTGTACCTGTTTGTGCCTGTACCTGTGTGTCTGTACCTTTCTGTGTATGACTGTACCTGTGTGTGCCTGTACATCTATGTGTGTGCCTGTACCTCTGTGTGTGTGTACCTGTGTGTGTGTCTGTACCTGCATGTGTGTGACTATACCTGTGTCTGTGTGACTGTTCCTCTGTGTGTCCCTGTGTGTGTGACTGTACCTCTGTGTGTGTCTCTGTACCTGTGTGTATGACTGTACCTGTGTGTGTGCTTGTAGCTTTGTGTGTGTGACTGTACCTATGCGTGTGTACCGCTATGTGTGTGACCGTGCCTATGTGTGTGACTGTTCTTGTATGTGTGTACCTCTGTGTGTGACTGTACCTGTGTGTGTGACTGTTCTTGTATGTGTGTACCTGTGTGAGTGACTGTACCTGTGTGTGTGACTGTTCTTGTATGTGTGTACCTGTGTGAGTGACTGTACCTGTGTGTGTGACTGTTCTTGTATGTGTGTACCTCTGTGTGTGACTGTACCTGTGTGTGTGACTGTTCTTGTATGTGTGTACCTGTGTGAGTGACTGTACCTGTGTGTGTGACTGTTCTTGTATGTGTGTACCTGTGTGAGTGACTGTACCTATGTGTGTGACTGTTCTTGTATGTGTGTACCTGTGTGAGTGACTGTACCTATGTGTGTGACTGTTCTTGTATGTGTGTACCTGTGTGAGTGACTGTACCTATGTGTGTGACTGTTCTTGTATGTGTGTACCTCTGTGTGTGACTGTACCTGTGTGTGTGACTGTTCTTGTATGTGTGTACCTGTGTGAGTGACTGTACCTGTGTGTGTGACTGTTCTTGTATGTGTGTACCTCTGTGTGTGACTGTACCTGTGTGTGTGACTGTTCTTGTATGTGTGTACCTGTGTGAGTGACTGTACCTGTGTGTGTGACTGTTCTTGTATGTGTGTACCTGTGTGAGTGACTGTACCTATGTGTGTGACTGTTCTTGTATGTGTGTACCTCTGTGTGAGTGACTGTACCTATGTGTGTGGCTGTTCTTGTATGTGTGTACCTGTGTGAGTGACTGTACCTATGTGTGTGACTGTTCTTGTATGTGTGTACCTGTGTGAGTGACTGTACCTATGTGTGTGGCTGTTCTTGTATGTGTGTACCTGTGTGAGTGACTGTACCTGTGTGTGTGACTGTTCTTGTATGTGTGTACCTGTGTGAGTGACTGTACCTATGTGTGTGACTGTTCTTGTATGTGTGTACCTGTGTGAGTGACTGTACCTATGTGTGTGACTGTTCTTGTATGTGTGTACCTCTGTGTGTGACTGTACCTATGTGTGTGACTGTTCTTGTATGTGTGTACCTGTGTGAGTGACTGTACCTGTGTGTGTGACTGTTCTTGTATGTGTGTACCTCTGTGTGTGACTGTACCTGTGTGTGTGACTGTTCTTGTATGTGTGTACCTGTGTGAGTGACTGTACCTATGTGTGTGACTGTTCTTGTATGTGTGTACCTGTGTGACTGTACCTGTGTGTGTGACTGTTCTTGTATGTGTGTACCTGTGTGAGTGACTGTACCTGTGTGTGTGACTGTTCTTGTATGTGTGTACCTGTGTGAGTGACTGTACCTATGTGTGTGGCTGTTCTTGTATGTGTGTACCTGTGTGAGTGACTGTACCTGTGTGTGTGACTGTTCTTGTATGTGTGTACCTGTGTGTATGACTGTACCTATGTGTGTGACTGTTCTTGTATGTGTGTACCTGTGTGAGTGACTGTACCTATGTGTGTGTGACTGTTCTTGTATGTGTGTACCTGTGTGAGTGACTGTACCTGTGTGTGTGTGACTGTTCTTGTATGTGTGTACCTGTGTGAGTGACTGTACCTGTGTGTGTGACTGTTCTTGTATGTGTGTACCTGTGTGAGTGACTGTACCTATGTGTGTGACTGTTCTTGTATGTGTGTACCTGTGTGAGTGACTGTACCTGTAGGAATAAGGGAATGGCCTGTTAGCAGGGAACAGCTGCCCAAGACGAAACAAAACACAGTATAGACCTTGGGCATGTAATGTGTGGGTCAGACAGACCTCAGAAGAGTAAGATAAGTAAGATCCTGCGGTCAGGACTGCTCAGATAGTTGCATAGCAACTTCTATCAAGGAGCAGAGAAGAAAGTAGAAACAGCGTCTTCGGTCTGAGCAGAGTATCAGCCAATCATATAGTAGTTACTAACTTTTACTGTAATTCTATCCAATCAGTGAGTAACATGCTAGCCCTTCTGATACAATATATACCTGCCTATTTTTCTAATAAAGTGGATTTTTGGCTTGCATCAAGCCGTTGCCCCGTCCCTTCATTGCGGCATGTACCTGTGTGTGTGACTGTTCTTGTATGTGTGTACCTGTGTGAGTGACTGTACCTGTGTGTGTGACTGTTCTTGTATGTGTGTACCTGTGTGAGTGACTGTACCTGTGTGTGTGACTGTTCTTGTATGTGTGTACCTGTGTGAGTGACTGTACCTGTGTGTGTGACTGTTCTTGTATGTGTGTACCTGTGTGAGTGACTGTACCTGTGTGTGTGACTGTTCTTGTATGTGTGTACCTGTGTGACTGTACCTATGTGTGTGACTGTTCTTGCATGTGTGTACCTGTGTGACTGTACCTATGTGTGTGACTGTACCTAAGAGCACGTCTGTACCTCTCTGTGTGTGACTGTACCTCTGTGTGTATGCCTGTACCTCTGTGTGTGTGACTGTAACTCTGTGTCTGTGTGACTGTACCTTTGTGTGACACTCCCTGTGTGTGTCTGCACCTGTTTGTGACTGTGCCTATGTGTGTGACTGTAGTTTTGTGTGCGTGACTGTACCTGTGTGCCTGTGTCTATACCTGCATGTGTATGCCTGTACCTCTGTGTGTGTCTGTACCTGCATCTGTGACTGTACCTCTGTGTGTCTGTACCTGTTTGTGGCTGTACCTCTCTCTGTGTGGCTGTACCTGCATCTGTGACTGTACCTCTGTGTGTGTCTGTACCTGCATCTGTGACTGTACCTCTGTGTGTGTCTGTACCTGCATCTGTGACTGTACCTCTGTGTGTGTCTGTACCTGCATGTGTGGGCCTGTACCTCTCTATGTGTGACTATAACTCTGTGTCTGTGTGACTGTACCTTTGTGTGACACTACCTGTGTGCATGGCTGTACCTCTGTGTGTTTTCACCTGTGTGGGTGTGTGCACCTGTGTGTGTCTGCACCTGTTTGTCACTGTATCTCTATGTGTGTGACAGTACCTGTGAGTGGCTGTACCTGTGTGTGTGTGGCTGTAGCTGCATATGTGTGTGTCTGTACCTCTATGTCTATACCTGTCTGTGTGTACCTGTCTGTGTCTGTACCTGTCTGTGTCTGTACCTGTCTGTGTCTGTACCTGTGTATCTGTGTGTGGCTGTACCTCTGTGTGTGTGTATCTGTGTGTGTCCCCCTGCATGCTTGTACCTCTGTGTGTGTGGCTGTACCTCTGTGCCTGTTCCTGTGTTACATGCCTCTGTACACCTTGCATGCACACTGGTTGAGCAGGCATAGCCACTGCCTCCAGCTCACCTGCACACACACACCTGCACACACACTCATCTGCATATACATCTGCACACACTCATCTGCACACACCTGCACACACACACCTGCACACACACTCATCTGCATATACATCTGCACACACCTGCACACACACAGCTGCACATGCACAATCTGCACACACACAGAGCTGCACACACACAATCTGCACACACACATCTGCACACACACACACCTGCACCCACACTCATCTGCACACACACACAGCTGCACACACACACAGCTGCACACACACAGAGCTGCACACACACCTGCACACACAGAGCTGCACACACACCTGCACATACAGCTGCACACACACACAGCTGCACACACACCTGCACACACAGAGCTGCACACACAGCTGCACATACAGCTGCACACACACCTGCACACACACACAATCTGCACACACACAGCTGCACACACAAACATCTACACACACACAGAGCTGCACACACAAACACAGCTGCACACACAAACATCTACACACACACCTGCACACACACCTGCAGCTGCACACACAATCTGCACACACACACAGAGCTGCACACACACATAATCTGCACACACACAGCTGCACACACACACAGAGCTGCACACACATTCTGCACACACACATTCTGCACACACACAATCTGCACACACACACACCTGCACACACACACAATCTGCACACACACAATCTGCACACACACAATCTGCACACACACACAATCTGCACACACACAATCTGCACACACACACACCTGCACACACACACAATCTGCACACACACACACCTGCACACACACACAATCTGCACACACACAATCTGCACACACACACAATCTGCACACACACAGCTGCACACACACCTGCAGCTGCACACACACAGCTGCACACACACCTGCAGCTGCACACACAATCTGCACACACACAGAGCTGCACACACACACAGAGCTGCACACACACACAGAGCTGCACACACACAATCTGTACACACACACACACACCTGCAGACACACACAATCTGCACACACACACACCTGCAGACACACACAATCTGCACACACACACACCTGCACACACACAATCTGCACACACACACCTGCACACACACAATCTGCACACACACAGCTGCACACACACCTGCAGCTGCACACACACAGCTGCACACACACCTGCAGCTGCACACACATTCTGCACACACAGAGAGCTGCACACACATTCTGCACACACACAGAGAGCTGCACACACATTCTGCACACACACAGAGAGCTGCACACACATTCTGCACACACACAATCTGCACACACACAGAGAGCTGCACACACATTCTGCACACACACACACACCTGCACACACACACACACACCTGCAGACACACACAGAGCTGCACACACAATCTGCACACACACAATCTGCACACACACCTGCAGACACACACAATCTGCACACACACAGCTGCACACACACACACAGCTGCACACACACACACAGCTGCACACACAGAGAACTGCACACACACACACAGCTGCACACACACACAGCTGCACACACACACAGAGCTGCACACACAATCTGCACACACCTGCAGCTGCACACACACACAGAGCTGCGCACACACACACACAGCTGCACACACACACAGCTGCACACACACACAGCTGCACACACAATCTGCACACACCTGCAGCTGCACACACACACAGAGCTGCACACACACACACAGCTGCACACACACACAGCTGCACACACACACAGAGCTGCACACACAATCTGCACACACCTGCAGCTGCACACACACACACAGCTGCACACACACACACAGCTGCATACACACACAGGGCTGCACACACAATCTGCACACACCTGCAGCTGCACACACACACAGAGCTGCACACACACACAGCTGCACACACACACAGAGCTGCACACACACACAGCTGCACACACACAATCTGCACACACACACAGCTGCACACACAGCTGCACATTGCTCACATCCAAGTGTCTCCCACCCCCATGCCCCTGGGCCGTGCACCCCCACCCACACCCCCTTCAGACACTCAGCTCTGGCAGCCACTCACAGGCTGTGCACAGCTGCACTCCCTCTACTCCCCTGCCAACCCCCCCAGGATACTCCATGTGGGACACTGATGTGTGGCCTGGGGTGGGGAAGGGACACACAAGAGCCTGGGGACAGGGCAATGGGTATGGGGAGGGCAGGATTCAGAGCCCACAGAGACCCCAACCCCCAGCTGGCAGATCCTGCCATGAGCACTGTTGGGGTCAGGGGTGCCAGAGATATCATGGGTACCACAGATGTCACTGGTGCCAGGGGTGCCATAGGTGCCACAGATATCATGAGTACCACAGGTGTCACTGGTGCCAGGGGTGCCACAGATATCATGGCCATGAGTGTGACTCATGCCAGGGGTGCCATAGGTGGCACAGATATCATGGGTACCACAGGTGTCACTGATGCCAGGGGTGCCATAGGTGGCACAGATATCATGGGTACCACAGGTGTCACTGATGCCAGGGGTGCCATAGGTGGCACAGATATGATGGGTACCACAGGTGTCACTGCTGCCAGGGGTGCCACAGATATCATGGCCTTGAATGTGACTTGTGCCAGGGGTGCCATAGGTGGCACAGATATCATGGCCATGAGTGTGACTCGTGCCAGAGGTGCCATAGGTGGCACAGATATCATGGCCATGAGTGTGACTCATGCCAGGGGTGCCATAGGTAGCACAGATATCATGGGTACCACAAGTGTCACTGGTGCCAGGGGGGCCATAGGTGCCATAGGTGGCACAGATATGATGGGTACCACAGTTGTCACTGGTGCCAGGGGTGCCACAGATATCATGGCCATGAGTGTGACTTGTGCCAGGGGTGCCATAGGTGGCACAGATATCATGGCCATGAGTGTGACTGATTCAAGGGGTGCCATAGGTGGCACAGCTATCATGGGTACCACAGATGTCACTGATGCCATAGGTGCCATAGGTGGCACAGATATCATGGATACCACAGGTGTCAATGGTGCCATAGGTGGCACAGGTATGATGGGTACCACAGTTGTCACTGGTGCCAGGGGTGCCACAGATATCATGGCCTTGAATGTGACTTGTGCCAGGGGTGCCATAGGTGGCACAGATATCATGGCCATGAGTGGGACTCGTGCCAGGGGTGCCATAGGTGGCACAGCTATCATGGGTACCACAGATGTCACTGATGCCATAGGTGCCATAGGTGGCACAGCTATCATGGGCGTGACTGGTGCCAGGGCTGCCATAGGTGGCACAGCTATCATGGGCATCACAGGTCCCATGGCTGCCTGGGGTGTCACAGCTACCACGAGCACCACTCATGAGGAGTACCAGGGCTGTCACAGGTGCCATGGCTCCCACAGGTGTTATGGGCATCACCACGGCCAGCACCGCGGGCACAGGGGTGGCTGGGCTGGGGGAGGGGGGAGAGCAGCCCCTGGGGCGCCCCGGCGGGGGGGGCCGTGGGGGAGGTCCTACCTCTGGCCGAGAGCTTTTTGGTGTTGATGATCTTGGCGGCGTACTCATGGCCGGTGCAGAGCTTGACGCAGCGCCGGACCACCGAGAAAGCCCCCCTGGGGGGGAACCAGGCTCAGCGACCCCCCACCCCCCTCACCCACCCCCCCCCCTCCGAACCGCTCACGGGTGGGCTCCCACCCATGACTCAGCACCCCGCGCTCGGGGGCTGCGCTGGCCGTGACTCAGCACCCGGGGGGTGAACCCTGGCACGGGGAGGGGGTGGAGGGGAGGCCCCCGAGGCTGCGCGGCCCCTCCCCTGGGCACACCGCGGGTGCAGAGGGTGGGCGCGGGGGGGGGGGCAGGGCACTGGGGGGGGGCTCGGAGGGGTGAGCGCCTCGGGGCGGGGAGCGGGGGCTGCGTGGCGCAGGGGGTCGGGGCGGGATGCGGCCCCGGCAGCCGTTGCCATGGGGACGGAGGGTGGCGCGGGTGGCCCGGATGGCGGCGGTGGCCGTGGGGGGGTGCAGGTGGTGGCGGCGATGGCGACGATCGCGGTGGCAGCGCCGCGGTTGGCGGCGGGCACGGCGGGGCAGCGGGGTGCCAGCGGGAACGGGCACAAGGGACTGGGACAAAGGACGGGCACGGGGACAGGGTGGCGTTGCCCGCAGCGGGCAGTGCCATCTGCTCCGCCGCAGCCCCTCCGAGTGCCACCACCGCCTGGCCCCCGCACCTCGGGCCGAAGTCCCTGCCCGTGCCCTGCCCGCGGGGGGCCCCAGGGACAGCTGCGTCCCTGCTCGGCAGCGCCCACGCCTGCGGGGGTCCTGGCAGCGTCGGGGGGAAGGGGGCACAGAGGGGACCCGCACGGGGCACAGCCCCCGCAGGCGAGTGGGGCCACAGCAGAGCCCACGGTCCCGCACCGGGGGGACGGCACCGGCCGAGCCCTGGCACCGCGCCGGGGTCCCTACAGCCCGGGATACCGAGGGAGGGGTCGGCGCTGGCCGGGCGGGGGGCGGAGGGCATCCTGCCACCGCCAGGGAACAAGGGGGGCAACTCCCCAGGGGGTTGGCACCCCCCGAGCGCCCAACCCCTCCCCAGGTGGCCGCGGGGACAGCGCCCAGGAGGGGGGTGCCAGCTCCCGCGGCAGGAGGAGGTGACCCTCACTGCACCTCCCCGCCCCCCCCAGCTGTGCCTCAGTTTCCCCAGCGGGGGCAGATGTCCCCAATAGCCCTGGCACGGGGGGGGGGGGGCCCGGCGCGGTGGCTGGCAGGTGACACGGAAGGATGGCACCGGGGGGGGGGGATAGGGAAGCTACGTTGCCATGGCAACCAGGACGGGCTGCATTTGGGGGAGAGAGAAGGAATAGCCCCGGATGGCACCGCGCCGTGCCCCCCCCCCCGCCGGTGCCCACAGAAGGGCCACGGCCCCCCTTGCAAAACGCCCCCTCCGGCTGTGGGGGGGTTCCCCTTTCCCCCCGCCGATGAGGTTTGTCCCCATCTGCCCCCCCCCAGTTTTGCCCCCCTCAGCCCTGCGCACCTCTCCCCTCTACCACAGCCTGGGGGGCAAATGAGTCCCCCCCCCGAATCTCCTCCTCAGCCCCCACCAACACTCACCCCGGGGGGGGGTCACAGACACGGGGCGGGGGGGGGGCTGGGAGGGTGGATGGCTCTGTCGGAGGGGGGGGCAAAAGGGAGCTGGGGTCTAGGACTCGGGGGGTGCAGAAGGGCTGGCGGGGGGGGGGGGGGGGAGCAGATTTGGGGAGTTATGTAAGGCCCGAAAATGTCTGATGGGGACCTGGGGGGGGAACACCCTGGAGGATGAGGAGGGTCTGTGAGGACGGGGGGGAAGGGATGTCAGGGGGGGCTGAGAGCCTCGGGGATCTATGGGGGTGGGGGGTGAGGGGGGGGGGTCTGAAAGATTTGGGGGGGGGGTCTGAAAGGAGCCGGCGCCTGCGAGAGCTCAAGGACGATCCGGAGGATGAGCAACGTCTGTAGGGACCTGGGGGGCTACAAGGAGTCGGGGGGCGGGGGGGGGGTCTGTCATGATTGAGGGGGTCTCGGGGGAGGTCTAGTCTGGGGCTGGGGGGGGGGCGTTGGTGATAGCTTGAGGGGGTATGTAAGGACCAAGCAATCTGGAGGGGGAGGCTGGGGGGGGGGGGTGGGAGAGGGGCGATGAGGATTGGGGGAGGGGGTGTAAGAGTCAGGGGAGAGATGGGGAGGGGTAGAGGGGTCAGGAGAGGTAAGGGGGGGGGGGCTAAAGGATGGAGGCTCCTGGGTGGCTATAGCCTGGGGGGGTCCGTGGGGATGGGTGAGTGGGGACCGGGGTGGGGGGGGGTCCGAAAAGGTGGAGGGGGTCTGCAGGGATGGGCATCCATGAGAATAAGGATCGGGGGGGGGCCTTGGGGAACAAGGGGGGGGCAGGGACTAGAGGGGGGTCCATGGGGACGGGAGGGGCCCAGAGGAACGGGGC
>NW_026974691.1:0-21295 GCF_015220805.1 Pogoniulus pusillus
CGAAGCGTCTGAAAGATCTTCCTGAATTGGCTGAGTATAATCATCCCGTTACTGACTGTGGGACCTGTGAAATGCTTTCATCCAGCATTTCCTGTGGTTGTGGCTGATATATTGTGGCTGGGGGCAGTGGGTTTGTTTTGGGGAGGCGCTGGGTCTCTGTCAGGGTGTTGTGGAGGCAGGAAAATTAATGTGTGGCTGAGTCAGGAATTTTATACAAAAATAAAGTTATTTTATTTTCCCAAAAACCCACCCCCAAAACTATATATACAAAGATTAATTTAGTTTAATTAGCAGATTCAGTTGCTTGAGAGTTATCTACAGGGATACCATCGATAATCTGACTATTTTGGAAGTCAGAAGTTGGAAAAGGCTTTAGCTATTAAATTATAGCAGTTTTCTTACTAATAAAGCGGAGCTGAGCCAAAATAACTCACGATCAGGCTGACTTGCTGGTGAGGTCTGTCCCTCTGTTCCTTTCAGAAGCTGTCAAAGAGTCATTAAGAGGTATTCAGCTCTTACAAAAGGTGTCAATAGGTGAAGCAGTCTTTGAAGATCTCTCTGCATCCAAGGAGAGGCGAAAGACATGGGGGAGCATGAAGGTTCAGACAGTAACTAACTCCAAGCAGGGACGAACTCCAAGGTGGGAACCCCAAATATTTTTACCCTTGCTAGACAAAGGGCAGAGTTACCACTTCCTTAGGTGCGAAAGTGCACAGCCAATCCCAGGCTGATTCCAGTGCGGGCACTGCATGGGGCACTCCTCGTGCAGGCAGGACCCCTTTGCTCACCCTCTTCATGCCTGCAGGGCAGGCGAGGTGGGGGGAACCAGGTGGCTTTCCCTCTCCCCCGAAGTCATGGCAGGAGACGAATTTAGGGGTATACAGGACTCCAGGACACGGGGCTTCAGGGAGCTGGATTGTTTGCATTCAACAGGCTGGATGGCTGATTGAGTTTTTTTTTCTTCTTCGCCTTGGAAATTCTTTGCTGCTAGATGGAGGACGGGTCGCGGAGTCTCTTCTCCATATTCACGAGCCGCACGCCCCACCCCGTCTTCCCCCTGTACCTGTCGGAGCAGTGCACTCACTCCCCTGGGCTCACGGGCTGGTACTGGCAGTGCGCACCCTGCCTCCTCCCGGCTCTGGCTCTGCAGGACATATACACCCCTCCCTGCCTTCCCTCCTTCTTCCCTGTGGGACTGGGAGGCCCCCTTACCTCCCTCCCTCTGGTGAGAGTGTGAGTATGGCTCACCTACACACCCCCCTCCCTGCACTTTCTCAGCAGAGAAGGGCGGTTTGATTCTTTAAAGTGACAGATTCGCATTTTTGTATCTTGCTGACTGCATGTTACTGATGAAAATCTTGATAATGTTTTTGTCCTTCTGATTGTACTGGATCTTAAAGGTTACTGGATAAGATGTTAAATGCTTGTTAATTGTAATAGTATATTTGAGTAAGAATGCTAAGTTTGTGACTAGTCCTACTAGGGTGAAACTGATAGATTACCGATTTTTTTTTTTTTTTGGGTTTGACTGACCTAAGGTTTCTTTTATTTTTCTACGTGTCATGGCTTTATCACTTTCTATTTTTTTTTTAACAGCACTACATAGTGTAACAATTATTTTTCTTTTTTTTTCCCTTGGGTTTCTTATTTCTTCTGTATTTTGAATAGATCACAGGGTTCAAATTTTTTTCTTTATCAACTTTTAGCATTAATACATTTAAGGATTACATAGTTTATCATAGGTATGTTGTAGGATAAAATTTTCCTTTCTTAGGACTTTTAAGGGTAAGAATCATGTGGAAACAGAACACAACACAACTCAACACAGAGAGGTAATGTGGTTATGATTTTGGCAAGGTTAGTATGGCAAAGAGTTTTGGATCCAGTTCCATGGCTGCTTAGGCACTGGCTTTCTGTGGGATTGGCCTGTGGCAGGTCACTCCCATTGTACCATCACACTTATGCAGGTTATATGCTCAGATATTATATTTTGCACCTGCTTATGCTGATTGCATACCATGGTGTTCACAAAAAAAACCAAACAAAACCAAAAACAAACAAAAAAGAAAAGGGGGAAAAAGAGGGCAAATGTGCCTTGATTTTTGCTTTGATGGATGTCAGCTTGGTGGTGAGCAAAGACTTTTGGTCAGATGACTGTGTATTGGAATGTATATGGAGATATGGTTAAGCTTTTGACCATACTTAATGATTCAGGTTCCTGCTTCACAAGCTTCTAGCAATGCTATTTTAATGAGTAGGCAATTGCAAAAACAGAGTTGCCAGCTCAACCCTCTGTTATTAGAGTGCAGAAGAACCTACTCATTGGACGAGATAAGGAGCAGCTGCCTTTGTTAGCAGTGTTTTAGAGGTGCTGTATTTTTCATTTCTTTTGCAAAGGGCCCTGCAAACTAGATGAGAAACACTACCTCCATTTTTAAGAAGAAACAGAAAGGGGAGGTGTGGGAATGCAGAATGCAGAAGAGGTGCAGGCGCAGGAGATCTGTGGGAACTGAGTGAAGAGAAGTGACAACAGGCAGGTCCTTGTAATAACAAACCTTGGTTCTCACATGCAACTTCCCACCTTATCTCAGAAGGGGTAGATAATGGATCTTTGCTGGTGAGAATAACAAGGTGTGTATGTATGCAGATGTGGTGGGTTGTCCCTGACTAATTGTGCTAATGTGTAGGCACGTGCTCTACTGGCTGAGTGTATAAATTTGGGCTGTTATGATCAATAAATGGGTTTCTGCATAATTCGCATTTGAATCGTCTGAAGATTCCCATGGCTGGCTCACACCATATTGGTCTATGGGCTTGTTTACCATGGCCCACAGCAAGCAGAAATAGCAGGCAGCGCGCCCTGCAACATCTCCTCAGCCCATGCTGCAGCTGAGCTGAGCAGAAGGCTGCTTTCTTCCCAAATCAGGCTCCGGCGTCGCTGCTGATGCTCCTCGTTTAAATCACCTGCATGCCAGGCACTGCTTCCTCTGCCTCACCCTCAAGCGTGCACTTACACCGCATGGCTTGCCATGCCTGTGGCTTCCCTGCCCCACTTCTGGGTTTCTACAATTGAGAGTCCCAAAGTGAAGAAAAAAATATCAAAAAGGCTTCAAAAAAGTGTGTTTTGGCATAGCTAAAACATTACATAGATGAGAACAGAGAATCTAGAACACTTAAGAAATTACTAGCAGTGATACAACAAGCATTAAACTGGAATTTTTGTTTTTGTCTGGAAAATAGGTTCTTGCAGTTGATTATAGCACTTGCCCACTAGAGGCACTCAAGAATCTCCTTTCTGCTTAAGGCAGAAAGCTTGGATTCAATTAGAGAATTACAGAGTTTTGATAAAGAGGTTTTTGAGTATTTACTCACAAATATTAGTGTCTGCAGACTCCCAGAGCTAACTACAGTTTTCAGACAGTACCCAAACACTTGCAAGGAGTTCTGTTGGTGTCTTTTAGATTAGACAGACAGTTCTTAGCAAAACTCTGAGTGAAATAAACAGGGGTGAATTGTTCTGGTTTGAACCTAATTGGAATATTTTAATGAGAAAAATTAGATTAAAATCTATGAAAAGGAAACAATGGTGATGTCTACTTCACTCATAGGCTTGCTGAGATGTATAAAACAAGGACGCAAATGTAGAGAAGACAGAGTGCCTCTATCGGAATTCATTGTCTGTGTTTCTCTCCCTGGGCTTCTGCTGCTCTGCCTGTATTTGTGCAACCCAACTATTCATTCTGTTTCTAACTCCCTTTGCCAATCCTTCCAGCTCACCTTGCACATAAGGCAGACTCTGGCATGAGGTAATGGGGTGCAAAAAAGGTGGAAGGGTGGTAGGGAGCCCGTCCTGGGGACTCTGATTTCTGGGAGGGCTATTGTGTTTCTGTATTACTTTTAACTTGTTGTTGTGGAGGGACTGTAGGCCCTAAAGCAGGCTTATTTATGCCTACTCTGCCTGGACATGTCTCTCTGCCTGCACCAGGGGTAAATGAGCACAAAAGGGCAACAACAGACTGGGGCCATAAAGTCAGTTGCTCAGGACATCTGATTGTGTAAGTCCCCACACACCCAGCTCATGCCTGCCTGGTGCTGATCCACCTGATTCCCATATTTGGAGCCCAGGCCTGTGGGTTTTACCTAGTCTGGTAAGGTTTGGCTGACTGCCAACCTGACTGGTCATTTGAGTGGCCAATGAGACCATTAACTCTCAGCCCACATTTAATAAATAGGAGTGCACAGGCTCATGTGCAGCCTTTCACACATTACTTATGTCTCTGCCCCATTGCTTGCTTGCCTGCCTGCGTACTTCCTTGCAGCTTTATGCCTGGAGTGCACCATTGCCGTGGGTTGCCAGGAGCAGACCCACTTGTCTGTATTCGATCGGCCTGAGGAGCCAGAGTAAGACCTGTGCTCAGACTGCATGGTATCCTGCCTCTGCATCTGGAGATCCTGCCTGCATACTGGAGAGAGCAGCCAGTAGAAGCCAGTAGAGACTGTTATTTCCCTTGAGACAGGAGGATTCCAGCCCCAAAGTCCACAGGCAGAGATCCTGAAGAATTGGACACTAGGCACATATCCTGGAGTCCTGTATACCCCTAAATTCCTCTCCCTCTGTGGCTTGAATGGGAGAGGAAAAGCCACCTGTTTCCCCCGCCCTGTCATCACCTTGCCCTGCAGGCATGAAGGGGGAGAACAAGGGGCCCTTCTGGCATGAGGGGTGCCCATGCCATGCCCACACCTGAATCAGGCTGTAATTGGCTGTGCTCTTCATGCTTAGGAAGTGGTAACTCTACTCTTTGTCTAGGAAGGGTATAAATATTGTAGGACTTCCCACCTTTGGGGTTCCTGCCTTGGATTTGTTCCTGCCTTTAAGTTCGTTCATGCCTGCCCGAGACTTCTTCACCCCCCATGCCTCGCCTGGCCTGGATACAGAAAGAGCCCAGCACTCCAAAGGACTGCTTCACCCATTAATGTCCTTTGTGCAGACCTTAACGACCCTTAACGACTCTTCTATGGCATCAGAAGAGAGCGAGAGCACAGGTCGTGGGACCAAGTCAGCCTGACCATGAGTTATTTTGGCTCAGCTTTATTATTAAGCAGGAAACGCTATTCATTAATAGCTAAAGCCTATTCCAGCTTCTGACTTCCAAAATAGTCAAATTATCTATGCCATCCTGTAGATATTCTCAAAGGAATTGAATCTGGTAATTAAAACTAAATTAATTTCTCTATATAGTTTTGGGGGTGGGTTTTTGGGAAAATAAAATAACTCTATTTTTTTATAAAATTCTTGACTCAGCCACATTAATTCCCTGCCTCCACAACAGCACAGGCTGACGCAGCCCCAGAGGATGATTAATAATAGATGAGAATTGTGAGTAGATGCCTCTGCAATTTTGTATTACCTCTGCCATAAAGCAGAGAGCAGTTTTCAGCTCAGCTTTGCTGGGCAAATAGTGTAAGATTCCAGGTGGCATTAAGCCCCGGGGAAAACTCTGTGTTAATAGTTTGAATGTTTGCTAGTTATTAATAAGTTTCTGTAGATATATATTCCCATAATGTCTTCATAATCATGTAAAGAACAATTTAATATTAAAGTTCAGTGGTTGGGGGTGGTAAGAGTTTAAAATATTTGAGCTTAATAAATATATATATTTTTATAAATCTCCTCTTGCGTTAATTAATTTCTCCCCTCCGCCTAATCGGCATAGGTCACATAATACCCCATCCATGACACTTGTATATTTCTGTATATATCGGTACATATTTTTAATACATTGTAAATATCTGCTTGTATATGGTGCTGAGCTGTGAATATAAAGCTTCATTCCTTAACTTATGTCCAACTGAGTCAAGTCTGGGTGAATTCATTGTGGGGAGTGGCGGGTAATGCCCAAACCATCACTTTGTAATTTTGGCACCCAACATGGGGCAAATTCAATTTGATTGACTGCTAATTAAGTCTGGAAGTTAAAATGAAGTTATTTTACATCATTTGGGTGATGACCTGGACAGTTTTCCTCTTTGACTTTGTCAGGTTTCATTCCCATTGAACTTCTGCCATGTGGTTCCACAATTGGATTATAGCTTCCAGTTTCCTAAGGCTTCCACAAGGGTGACACAGGGACACTCTCCAAATTCCTACTCCAGCCTTGTGAGTAAATCTCTTGGGTTTTTTTTTTTTTGTTTTTTTTTCCCCTAGGCTGTGTTATCTGCCTCTGATATCTAAGGGGGATAAAGCTATGTTGTCTCTTAACCTTTCATTTTTTTACTTTTCATAAATTATCAAAATCACCCATAGGCATTCCTGTGAGAATTCCTGACTGAAATAGAACCTGTAAATAAAATTTATCTAGTTCTGTGTATAGTTTGGGGCAAGGCTTTTCAGGGAAATAAAAATAACTATATATATATATATGTATTTACATCCCAGATAGTATAATCCATGCAGGCACGGTGATAAAAGTCCTGAGATTTGACACAGCCCTTTCTGCAATAGACCTTTCCATTTTGGTTAAGAAACAAGGCATAGATCCTCTCCTGGGACTGATAGTCTTTAGCTGCATGGTTAAATGACAATTTAGCATGTTGTAAATTTCTAACATTAGACAGTTACTAATCTTTATTGCTCTCTTTAGGTTGTTATAGTGTGGCAGAAAACTGTTTAGCTTGCTGCAGGAATGTGGTCAAAGCCATGTAGATCAATGTGATCAAAGCGATGCCACATGGACTCCAGAGGATTCAATGTGAATTATGTCAGAGACATTTATTGATCATTTCGACTCTCAATATATACCCTCAGGGCACAAAGCACATGCCTACACATTAGCATAATTAGTCAGAGATAACCCACTCCAACAGCATAAACCATGCCTTGTTTTCCTCATTAATGAGGTGTCCATTATCTATCCCTTCTGAGATAAGTTACCCAGCTGCTTGTGAGAACCAAGGTCACAATCCGTTTGTTATTATTTTTCTTCACTCCGTTCCCACATTACAGTATATTCTTTCTTTTAAGTTGTAATAGTGCATTTTTCCATTGTATCATGAAAGCCTATGACAGAGGTACAATAGTTTCACAAATGATGCTCAAATTAATTGTTTACTTGAAGTTTGCACTTACATCTGTGTGAAGCTCATTTGATTTATTTTCTAGAATCTTCCTGTCTAGTCTGTTTCCATCACGGTAGGTTGCAACTTTTAGATAATACTTAATTTCATTGTTTCTGTCATATCAGACAATGAAATTTGCTTTCTCCTACTTCCAAGTGGTATAACACAAGGTATACATGAAATAGACAGCTAAAAGGAATCTTTATCCAACCAGGTCAACATTTGGGTATGAAAAAGTGGATAACAAGGTTTCAGTTGTGATTCCAAAATATTGTAGTACATAAAACATCCAGTTTGAAGAAACCTCAAATATCATCTAGTCCAACCTTCAACCCACCACTGAAAAATCAACAGAAAACCATGGCCCTGAGTGCCAGGTTCACATGCTGCTTGAACACCACCAGGGACAGTGATCACTTCCCTGGGCAGATCATTCAATCATTTGATTACCTATTCAGTGAGGAATTAGTTTCTATTCTCTAGCCTATACCTGGTGCAGCTTATAAGCATCTTCTCCTGTCCAGTGACTTGTTGAGAAGAGGCTGGCCCCTTCCTTGCTCCAGCCTCCCTTCAGGTAGTTGTTAGGAGAAAATCTATGCAGCAGAGATGTAAAGAAAATCCAAATCATCCAACTCAACAATTAACATCATGCCAACAGGATGATATTTTCTACAAAATTCTGTTCTTTTTTTTTCATCTGAAAAAGAAAAAAAAATCTGAGGCCTAAAATCTGCAATAAAAGGAGAATGGAAACAAAGAAGTAATAAAAATTACACTAACTTTATGACTTATTTATCTTTTCTGCAAAAACTTCGAAGACTCCAGGGTATCTTACCTAAGTTATTTTACCTGAAGCCCTGATATCTCTACAAACATAAACTAAAAATTATTAAAATAAAACCAAAACATAAACAAAAATAAATAAGAAACCTCTACAAACAAACAATCAATAAAAAACACCACCAAAAGCAAGCAAGCAAGAAAACAAACAAAAAAAAATCACACAACCAGACCCTAAAACTCAAACCTGGAACCTGCTAAAATTTGCTATTCCAAATGCTATGTGTATTAGACTACTCCCCATGAAGGTGCAAATTCATATGTCCATGTTAAAAGAATAAAGAAGGTGTGCCTTAAACTGACATGTTATTGAAAGTGATTGGAGCAACAACTCTAAATTTAATATCCAGAAAACTTTTATCTCTGCATGTGCTGAATATTTGGGATTTCTCCATTTCAAATTTAGACACTAATTCTTCCACAGAACTGTAACACATAAAGAGTCTTTCTGGACTATTAAAGTCAAGCTGTCCTCTACTGTAAGCAGATACGGTGTATAATCTAATTTATAAATGCAACAAACTCCAGTTTTAAACTAGCTATATTTGATCTCACTGCTCTCACTGAAAGAATGTTCCAGAACTCCACTCATCTGATGGTAAAATCTCTTTCAATTTCAGGAGTATATTTATTCATGGACTGATTAGATCAACTTGTGCTTGTGCCAATATTGCCTTTTAGTTTAAGAAGCTACTCTCTTTCCATGATATATATATATTGAACTGTAAAAATATCTGTTAAACTGGAAATATATTTAAAAAATTTGTGAAAATACACTCCTGTCAAAGATTAATAAATGTTAAAGACAAAGAAATTCCAATTCATATTCGTATCCTTAGCCTGTAAGCTTTTTTACTGTGAGGGAAAATGAGGGTCATTTATTTTATCCTTCTCTCCTGGACCAAGCCAGTGCACCAGATAGTACAACATCCTTGTAGAACCACAATAATAATAATAATAATAATAATAATAATAACAATAATAATAATAATAATAATAATAATAAATGTCAATTGTATTTCATCTTGAGAATCCAGAGATCCTGATGGTAATTCTTGAGGTCTATGAATTAAGATTTTAGATTTGGATCTCACAGTTTTGCTTTAAAAAAAATATAATCAAAGATGCTTTTATTATATGCAGATACTTATTTTCTCCATTGGAGGGGAATAGAATCATAAAATCAACCAGGTTGGAAGAGACCTTCAAGATCATCCAGGCCTAGCCAATCAAGTAGACCATGGCACTAAATTCCTCATCCGGTCTTTCCTTGAACACCTCCAGGGACAGTGACTCCACCACCTCTCTAGGTAGCCCATTCCAATGCCAAATCTCTCTGTGAAGAACTTCCTTCTGACATCCAGCCTATAACTTTTTTGGACAGATTCACTCTGAAATGGGTAAAGAACTGTCTGCAGGGCTGAGCTCAGAGCGTGGTGGTGAATGGTGCCACATTCAGTTGGCAGCTAGTCACTAGTGGTGTCCCAAAGGTGTTCTGGGAGACACACCACTGATCCCCACCAGGGACCAGTGCTGGGCTCGGTCCTGACCTATATCTTTACTGGTGAGCTGAAAAAGGAGATTGAGTCCATCATCAGCAAGTTCGCAGATGTCACCAAGTTAGAAGCAAGTGTCATCATAGAATCATAGAATCAACCAGGTTGGAAGAGAACTCCAAGATCATCCAGTCCAACCTAGCAACCAGCCCTGGCCAATCAATTAGACCATGGCACTAAGTGCCTCATTGAGTCCTTTCTTGAAGACCTCCAGGGACGGTGCCTCCACCACCTCCCTGGGCAGCCCATTCCAATGGCAAATCACTCTCTCTGTCAAGAACTTCCTCCTAACATCAAGCCTACACCTCCCCTGGCACAACTTGAGACTGTGTCCCCTTGTTCTGTTGCTGGTTGCCTAGGACCAATGCCCACCTGGCTACAGCTTCCCTTCAGGTAGTTGTAGACAGCAATGAGGTCAGTGCCCTGGAGTCCTGTATACCCCTAAAATGCCCTCCCTCCATGGCTTGAATGAGAGAGGAAAACCTGCCTGGTTCCCAGCCCCCAGCTTGCTCTGCAGGCATGAAGGAGGTGAGCAAAGGCTTTTCCTTCTTGCACGAGGAGTGTCCCGTGCAGTGCCTGCTCTGGAATCAGGCTAGGATTGACTGTGCCCTTTTGCGCCTAAGGAACTGGTAACTCTGCTCTTTCTCTAGAGAAGGTATAAATATTGGGGGCTTCCCGCCTTTGGGGTTCCCGCCTTGGAGTTCATTACTGCCTGAACCTTCATGCCTGCCTGAGAGTTCTCCCCCCGACTCTCTCCTGGCGTGGATACAGAAAAAGCTTCAAAGGACTGCTATAGCCATTAAGGTCCACTGTGAAAGCCTAACAACTCTTAATGACCCTCCTGCAGCTGCTGAAAGGGAACAGAGGGACAGGCTGCAAGACGCAGTCAGCCTGATCGTGAGTTATTTTGGCTCACCTTTGTCAGTAAGAAAACGCTATTAATTAATAGCTAAAGCCTTTTCCAACTTCTGACTTCCAAAATAGTCAGATTATCGAAGGCATCCCTGTAGATATTCTCAAGCAACTGAATCTGGTAATTAAAACTGAAGTAATGTCTGTATATATAGTTTTGGGGGCAGGTTTTTGGGAAAATAAAATAACTCTATTTTTGTATAAAAATCCCTGACTCGGCCATTAATTCCTGCCTCAGCAACAGTCACCCCTGAGGCTTCTCTTCTCCAAGCTGAACACCCCCAGTTTCCTCAGCCTCTCCTCGAAGGTCTTGTGTTCCAGGCTTTTCACCAGCTTTGTCGCTCTTCTCTGGACACATTTCAGCACCTTAAAATCTCTCTTGAATTGAGGAGCTCAGAACTGGACACAGTACTCAAGGTGTGGCCTGACCAGTGTTGAGTACAGGGGAAGAATAACCTCCCTTTTCCTACTGGCCACACTGTTCCTGATATGGGACAGTATGTCATTGGCTCTCTTGGGCACCTGGGCACACTGCTGTCTGATCTTCAGCCTACTATCTACCAGTAACCCCCAGGTCCCTTTCTTCCTGGTTGCTCTCCAGCCACTCTCTCCCCAGCCTGTAGCACTGCTTGGGGTTGTTGTGGCCAAAGTGCAGAACCCTGCACTTGGCCTTGTTCAGTTGTCTTGGGTTCAAATGCAAGTTCCCAGAGACTCTTATAAATTTGGTAGACCCAATGACAATTTATAGAATTTATAGAGTTTATAGAGTGCCCTCCCCTCCTCCCCCTCCTTTCCCCAAAAGACAGGGAGAGAGATAAAAGGTAGGGACACCCCAATAAATCAATCTCACTCGATTTGGAAGTTAAAAAGGAAAAGTTTAACAATAACTTAGAAAAAGGGATTGGAGGTAGGGGAGTTTACAAAGGATAAGGAAGGGAAAACAGCAAAATACAAAACAGGGATGGATACAACCCGAGTGTGTGATGGTGTCTCTGCCTCGTGGCTGGTATGCAGTATCAGTGTGTGTGTGATCATGAACGCAGGTAGAGGAGAAACAGAGCAAGAGAGCGAGGAGCAGGAAGTGCTCCTCTTTTATATCGCAGGAAGTGGGGGGAGTGGGCTAACCATCACCTGGAGTGTGGCCCACCCCTGAGGAGGGGCCAAGACCCCTAGGGTCAGGTTCAGGGTCACTCCCCCAGGAGTGTTAACCCTATACATTCCACCCCTTGGTTAGACCACTTCCACCTTCCTATGAAACAGTCTTCTTCTCCAAAGATGGGAAAAGTGTCCATGGGTTAAGAGTTCGTGAAGTCCTTCTTGGTCCCCGGCTGTATCTCAAGGCGATGTGCTCCTCTGGTCCGGTGCAGGTTGGTGAGGTGTGAGCAGGGCAGGAACGGAGGAAAAGTCAGTGAAACAGGAACAGTTCTTGTTGGAACTCAGGAAAGTCTTTTTCCTCTGTGAAGAAAAAACATCAGGAACAGTCTCTCTTGGTGTCTGGCATCAGGGGAACAGGTGTGGATGAGATGGCTGTAGACATCCTCTGGAGGGAAATCAGGAACAGTCTCTCACTGCAGGGCATCAGTGACGAATCAGATGCAGGGTTCTGGTTGGACGCCGTGGTGTGATGCGATGTTGTAGGACTCTGGATAGCTGCTGCTGTCATGTAGGTTCTGTTGGACGCCGTGTAGTGGTGAGGGTATAACTACAAAAACAACTTGTAACCCCTTATGAACTATAATACAAGTATTACACAACTATGATACAAGTATTGCACAACTATGATACAACTATTATACAAGATAACCTGAAAGTATCTGGAACACATGGAATCAACTCTGAGATTTCAAAACCTTTTCAGCTAAAGAGAGATTTCTCTGAGGGACACACTCGATAACACCAGTTTCCATCATCACCCAGTATGTGTGACCAGGACCCTCTGCAGATACCACCCCTTTGATAGGTTTTCCCCCACCAGAGGCAGGAGCAACCCACACAGTCTTTCCCAGTAGATTCCTTTCACAGACTACAGGAACTCCATCTCCCTCAACTATGGGCAGTAGGGCAGACTGAGCAGGACCAGCTCTGTTAACTGATCCCCTGCTGTTCACCAGCCAAGTGGCTTCTGCAAGGTGCTTCTCCCAGTTTCTGAGAGTTCCACCTCCCATAGCCTTCAGGGTGGTTTTCAGCAGACCATTGTGTCGCTCAATCTTTCCTGCAGCCTGTGGGTAGTATGGGATGTGGTAAACCCATTCTATCCCATGCTCTTTTGCCCAGTTGCTTACAAGGTGGTTCTTGAAATGGGTCCCATTGTCTGACTCAATTCTCTCTGGGGTACCGTGTCTCCACAGGATGTGGCTCTGCAGGCCCAGAATGGTGTTACGGGCAGTAGCATGAGGTACTGGGTAGGTTTCCAGCCACCCCGTGCTTCCCTCCACCATGGTTAACACATACTGCTTGCCACTACGAGACCGAGGCAGAGTGATGTAATCAATCTGCCAGGCCTCCCCATATCTGTACTTTGACCACCGTCCCCCGTACCACAAAGGCTTCATGCGCTTAGCTTGCTTTATGGTGGCACAGATGTCACATTCATGGATAACCTGAGTTATGGCCTCCATGGATATGTCCACGGATCTGTCTCGGGCCCATTGGTATGTGGCATCTCTTCCTTGGTGACCAGAAGAGTCATGTGCCCACCGAGCTAAGAACAGTTCACCTTTGTGCTTCCAGTCCAGGTCAATCTGGCAGATGTGGGCAGCCTGGTCAGCTTGGTGGTTATGCTGCTGTTCTTCAGTGGCTCTGCTCTTTGGGATGTGAGCACTGATATGTCGGATTTTAACTGGTAGTTTGTCCAGGCGTGCAGAAATGTCTTGCCAGAGATCAGCAGCCCAAATAGGCTTCCCTTTTCTCTGCCAATCATTTCTCTTCCACTCCTTCAGCCACCCCCATAAGGCATTTGCTACCATCCATGAGTCGGTGTAGATGTATAGCATTGGCCACTGCTCTCGTTCTGCAATGTCCAGGGCCAGCTGGATGGCTTTCACCTCAGCATACTGGCTGGATTCGCCTTCTCCATCTCTTGCCTCTGCAACCCTGCGTGTAGGGTTCCAGACGGCAGCCTTCCATCTTCGCTTGCTGCCTACCAGGCGGCAGGATCCATCTGTGAAGAGAGCATATGCCTTTTCCTCCTCAGGAAGGTCACTGTATGGGGGGGCTTCCTCGGCACGGGTCACTGCCTTCTCTTCTGCTGGCTTTCCAAAGTCAGTACCCTCTGGCCAGTTGGTGATGACCTCTACAATGCCTGGACGCTCGAGAGTCCCCATCCTAGCCCTCTGAGTTATCAGAGCCATCCACTTACTCCAAGTGGCATCTGTGGCATGGTGCGGAGTCGAACCCTTCCCTTTAAACATCCAAGTCAGGACTGGAAGCCTTGGAGCTAAAAGGAGTGGTGACTCCGTCCCAATCACCTCAGAGGCAGCTCTGACTCCCTCATAGGCAGCTAGGATTTCTTTCTCTGTGGGGGTATACTTGGTCTCTGAGCCTTTGTACGCCTTGCTCCAGAACCCGAGTGGGCGGCCTCTTGTCTCATCAGGAGCTTTCTGCCATAGGCTCCAGCTAGGGCCATTCTCACCGGCTGCTGTGTAGAGAATGTTCTTAATCTCTGGGCCGGTTCGAACTGGTCCCAAGGCCATGGCATGGACCACCTCTCGTTTGATCTGGTCAAATGCCACCTGCTGCTCAGGTCCCCACCCAAAGTTATTCCTCTTTCTTGTAACGTCAAAGAGGGGTTTCACAATTTGACTGTACCCGGGAATGTGCATCTTCCAAAAGCCCACAAACCCCAGGAAGGATTGTGTCTCCTTCCGGTTAGTGGGTTCCACCATAGTGGCCACTTTATTCACCACATCCATAGGGATGTGGCGTCGGCCATCCTGCCATCGAACTCCCAGGAACTGGATCTCTCTGGCAGGCCCTTTCACTTTGCTTCTCTTAATGACAAAACCAGCATCCAACAGGATATTAATGATCTTCTCACCCTTCTGGAAGACCTCCTCTGCTGTCTCACCCCATACAATGATGTCATCGATGTACTGTAGATGTTCCGGAGCTCCACCCTTCTCCAGTGCAGTCTGGATGATGCTGTGGCAGATTGTAGGGCTGTGCTTCCACCCTTGAGGCAGTCTGTTCCAGTGGTACTGGACTCCTCTCCAGGTGAAGGCAAACTGCGGCCTACATTCTTCTGCAATGGGGATGGAGAAGAAAGCATTAGCAATGTCAATTGTGGCATACCATTTGGCCTCCTTCGTTTCCAGTTCGTACTGCAGCTCCAACATATCAGGCACGGCTGCGCTGATTGGAGGAGTCACTTCGTTCAGGCCTCGGAAATCCACCGTGAGTCTCCACTCCCCCGTCTCCTTTCGCACTGGCCATATCGGGCTGTTGAAGGGCGAGTGGCTCTTGCTGATGACAAGCTGCTGCTCCAGGCGGCGAATCAGCTGCTGTATGGGTAGCAGGGAGTCTCTGTTGGTGCGGTATTGCCTGCGATGAACTACACGAGAAGCAATAGGTAACTTGACATCTTCCACCTTGTGGGTACCAACCACGGAAGGGTCATCTGACAAGCCAGGCATGATAGACAGCTGCTCTTTGTCTGCAGTCTCTACAGCTGCTATGCCAAAAGCCCACTTGTTCCCCTTCGGATCTTTAAAGTACCCTTCCCGGAGAAAATCGATCCCCAGGATGCAAGGTGCATCAGGGCCAGTTACTATGGAGTGCTTCTCCCACACATTCCCGGTGAGGCTTATCTCAGCCTGCAGCACAGTCAACTCCTGAGACTCCCCTGTGACTCCTGCAATTGTAACAGTTTCTGTCCCCCTGTGGCTGGAGGGGATCAGAGTGCATTGGGCACCGGTGTCTACCAACGCTCTGTACTTCTCGGCTTCAGAAGTGCCAGGCCATTTCACAAACACGTCCCAATATACTCTGTTATCCCTGGCCTCCGCCTGGCTGGAGACAGGGCACCTCTAATGCTGAGCAGTGTGACTGCATGAGGCACATGGACCTGAGTTACTGGCTTCACCACCCCTTGAGCGAGAGGGCTGCCTGCTGGACACTGGGGCAACCCCTCTTCTGGAGGAGTTATTCCCTGTGTTTGTCCCCTGCAGTTCCCTTACCCTGGCTGATAGGGCTGAGGTGGGCTGGCCATGCCATCTGTCCATGTTTTCCCCATGGTCACACAGTGTTCTCCAGAGTGACCCCCTGTGTGTACCCTGTCTGCTCTGGGCTGGTCTCCTGCGGGGAGGAGGAGGAGCATGGCGGCGTGTGTTCCTTACAGCTGAGACTTGCACCCATTCTGAAGGTGAAGAGCAGTCATCCTCTGCCTTCTGCATTTCAGAGAAAGAGGCTTTTAGCTCGTTCATTTCTTGGGTGAGGGTCTCTACAGTGGCAATTAAGGTTTTCCTTGACAAACTGTCTTCAAACTGTCTTAGGTCATTCACAAACTCCCTGATTGTGGGAAGGTTGTTGGGGTCTCTGCCCAGCAGCAGTGCTCCCAATGTGGGGGCATATGTGGAAGGGGCACACTGAGTCAGTTTCTTTAAGAGGGCTGGCTTCATGCGGACATCATCAGGGTCCGAGGGCCTCTGGTCGGCTCCATAAATTATCTCTTGAACCGCCATTTGCCTCAGGTATGAGATCCCCTGTTCCATATCTGTCCATCTAAGGGGATGGAAAATCATGTCATCCTTAGTCTGGTACCTGTACCTCACAGCTATCAGAAGCCTGGCCCAAAGTGAGTGGGTACCATCGAGCCTTCCCAGCTCCTTATCCACACCTCCATCCCTCGACAAGGATCCCAGCTGCTTTGCCTCCCTCTGATCTAGGTCCACTGTTTCTGCTCCTGCATCCCAACATTTCAAAAGCCAGGCTAAAAGGGACTGTCCGTTTGCCCTTGCATACTCCTGCCTTATGTGCCTGATTTCCTTTCTGGGCATGGAGCTGATAAGGATCACTCCATTATCAGGTCCATTTCCAGCTGGTTGCTGTTGCTGGGGGGTGCTGGTTCCCGAAGAGGTCCCTTGCCCTGGATCGGTATCTGCGGGAGGATTTGCGTTTGATCTTGCTGGCCGCGTCGTAATTGGCGCCAGGTGAAGGGGGCTGGGCTGAGGGGGCAGGGTCCGGGGGGCTGCCCTGGGCGGGACCGGAGGCGGAGTTCGGGGCGGAGCCGTGCTAGGGGCGGTGCCTGCGCTGGGGGCGGCCGGAACGGTCTGCCCTGTCGCCCAACCCCCGCAGCTGCAGCTCAGGCAGTGAGGGCCACCCCTCCCCCTAAGCACCCTAATGGTGGCACCCACCCGAGGTCCCCACGTGTTCCAGCTCGGAGCTACGTTGTAAATTCCCAAACCCACATTTACACACAGTGAAATAACAGCTATCCAGTACCATTTCTCCCCCAAAATATCTGGAGCTTCTGTGCTCCAATGCATATACTCAGATTGATTCCATGTTCCAGAAACATTTCTAAACACAGTGATATTACTAACAGAATTCAGGAAATAGGCATAGACTCGGGCAGGCAAATGCTTAGAATATTCCCAGAGCATATCAATGACAATCCAGAAGACATGGTAACTCATAAACTTTAACAGCCAGCCCCACAACAGCCATGCAAATGCGTTAATGATTAAGACTTTCAGAATATCCATTTTTTAACTTCCAAATCTTCTCTGAAAGAATTCTTTCTACCTAGCCCCACGTTGGGCGCCAAATAAATTGTCTTGGGTTCAAATGCAAGTTCCCAGAGACTCTTATAAATTTGGTAGACCCAATGACAATTTATAGAATTTATAGAGTTTATAGAGTGCCCTCCCCTCCTCCCCCTCCTTTCCCCAAAAGACAGGGAGAGAGATAAAAGGTAGGGACACCCCAATAAATCAATCTCACTCGATTTGGAAGTTAAAAAGGAAAAGTTTAACAATAACTTAGAAAAAGGGATTGGAGGTAGGGGAGTTTACAAAGGATAAGGAAGGGAAAACAGCAAAATACAAAACAGGGATGGATACAACCCGAGTGTGTGATGGTGTCTCTGCCTCGTGGCTGGTATGCAGTATCAGTGTGTGTGTGATCATGAACGCAGGTAGAGGAGAAACAGAGCAAGAGAGCGAGGAGCAGGAAGTGCTCCTCTTTTATACCGCAGGAAGTGGGGGGAGTGGGCTAACCATCACCTGGAGTGTGGCCCACCCCTGAGGAGGGGCCAAGACCCCTAGGGTCAGGTTCAGGGTCACTCCCCCAGGAGTGTTAACCCTATACATCAGTCTAATCCCATTGGCCTCTGCCCATGTATCCAGCCTGTCTAGGTCCCTCTACAGGGCTCTCCTACCTTCCACCAGATCAACACCTGCTCCTAGCTTGGTGTCATCTGCAAACTTACTGATGCAGTTCCAGTGATCACGATTTCCTTATCCAGACAGACTTCAGAAATAAGTTCTCTTTTGTATTTTTCCTGATTTTTTTTTTTCATTTTTGGTAATAGGACTTATTGCATCATGTTTCCTTAATTACACCATGTCATGTTACTTTGGAATGCAAAACGACGCTGCGTAACACTTTGTAGCATGTGATAACTCTGATGGATTATATTCAGAGAAAAAACATGCTTTGAAAAGAACGCATCTGATTTAACAGAGGGTAGGTATTTTAAACACTACATGGATATAGTGGATCAATGGATAATTCTCCGTCACATATCACAAATGTTTAATAATAACATTATGAGCATGCTGGGGGAGGATTTTCCTTTTATTCTATCATGATTTTTTTTTTTTTTAATTTACTGTAGCAATCAGTAACAACTATGCTTACATATATATATGTATAAAGCTAACTATTTTTAAAGATGTAGGCTTTGTATTAGATTTTCTGGAGTAATCACATTAAGTGATTAAACTGATGTCAGGAACAGGAGAGGTGTTCACTCCAGCAGCAGTGTTTCCCTCCTATTAAAAAATAGTAATAAAATTTTACTAGTACATCCATAGAAAGATCCCAAACCAAAACAACTCATGACTTGTAATTTCATCAGACATCATAGAAAGTTTAAGGCCAAATTCCCTTGAACTTAAATTTTAAACTAATGAAAAAAGAAATCTGAAAAGTATCTAGAAAATGTAATTTTTAGACTTTTACAGTGACTTTCAATAAAATGTCAAAACATGATTTTTTTCCCTTCCTTGGGAAGGCCCTTCTCTTGCCATTCATATATTTATAGAAATATTTTTTATTTTCCTTGGCAGTCGTGGGTAGGAGTTTTTTGTTTGGTTGGTTTGGGTTGTTTTTATTTTCTTCTGTGGGATTTTGTTATTGTGTTTTGGAATTTTTTGATTCTTTGTTGCTTTGGATTGACTTTTTATCGGTTGCTTTTATGTTTTGTTTTGTTTTCTTTTTTTCCTTTAAAAACCCCCGAAGTCTTTATAGAAAATGTGCAGATATTCATCTAACATTTCATAAGATAGGCAGAGACAAAGTATGAGAAAAAGGCAGAGGTGCTTCTTTGCCTCAATCTTCAATAGTGGGACAGGTTGTCTCCAGGACAGCTGGACTCCTGAAGTGGCAGATGGAGTCACGGTCCAGTATAGTCGCCCTCTAATCCATGAGGAAGAAGTAAGGGAACCTGCTGAGACATTTGGATCCTCACAAGTCCATAGCACCGGATGGGATCCATCCTAGGTTTCTGAAAGAGCTGGCAGATGAGCTGGACAAGCCACTCTCCATCATTTATCAGCAGTCCTGGCTCACTGGAGAGGTTCCCAAAGACTGGAAGCTGGTCAATGTGATACTCATCCACAAGAAGGGTCGTAAGGAGGAGCCAGAAAACTACAGAGCTGTCAGCCTGACCTCAGTGTCAGGCAAAGTGATGGAACAGGTCATCTTGAGTGCCAGCGGAAAGCACCTCCAGGATGACCAAGGGATTAGGCCCAGCCAGCATGGGTTTAGGAAGAGCAGGTCCTGCCTCACCAACCTGATCTCCTTTATGATCAGGTTCCCTGTCTGGTGAATGTGGGTCAGGCTGTGAATGTAGTCTACCCGGACTTCAGCAAAGCCTTTGACACTGTCTGCTACAAGAAGCTCCTAGCCAAGCTGGCAGCTCATGGTTTGGACAGATTCACTCTGTGCTGGATCAAGAACTGGATGGATGGCAGAGCCCAGAGAGTGGTGGTGAATGGTGCCACATCCAGTTGGCAGCCAGTCACTAGTGGTGGTCCCCAAGGATCAGTGCTGGGCACAGTCCTGTTCAATATCTTTATGGATGACCTGGATGAGGAGATTGAGTCTATCATCAGTAAGTTAGCAGATGACACCAAGCTAGGAGCAGGTGTTGATCTGTTGGAAGGTGGGGGAGCCCTGTAGAGGGACCTGGACAGGCTGGCTGGGTGGGCAGAGGCCAATAGGATGAGATTGAACAAGTCCAAGTGCAGGGTTCTACACTTTGGCCACAACAACCCCAAGCAGAGCTACAGGCTGGGAGAGAGTGGCTGGAGAGCAACCAGGAGGAAAGGGACCTGGGAGTACTGGTGGATAGTAGGCTGAAGATAGAGGTAGCAGTGTGCCCAGGTGGCCAAGAGAGCCAATGGCATGCTGGCCTGCATCAGGAGCAGTGTGGCCAGTAGGAAAAGGGAGGTTATTCTTCCCCTGTACTCAACACTGGTTAGGCCACACCTTGAGTACTGTATCCAGTTCTCGGCCCCTCAATTGTTGAGGTACTGGAACGAGTCTAGAGAAGGGTGACAAAGCTGGTGAGAGGCCTGGAAAACAAGGCCTATTAGAAGAGGCTGATTTAGCTGGGGTTGTTTAGCCTAGAGAAGAGGAGGCTCAGGGGGGACCTCATTGCTGTCTACAAGTACCTGGAGGGAGGCTGTAGCCAGGTGGGGGTTGGCCTCTTCTCCCAGGCAACCAGCAGCAGAACAAGAGGACACAGTCCCAAGTTGTGCTGGGGAAAGTATATGCTGGATGTTAGGAGGAAGTTCTTGCCCTAGAGAGTGATTTGTCATTGGAATGGGCTGCCTGGGGAGATGGTGGAGGCCCCATCCCTGGGGGTGTTCAAGAAAAGCCTGGGTGAGGCACTTGTTGCCATGGTCTAGTTGACTGGCTAGGGCTGGGTGCTAGGTTGGACTGGATGATCTTGGAGGTCTCTACGAACCTGGTTGATTCTTTGATTCTATGATAATTAACATATCTGAATTGCCATATGACTCTGCATGGAAAGAAGATAATTATTACACCAGAAAAGAAGATGTTGTTGGAACAGCTTTTTTCTTTTATTCTGATTTAGGGAAGAACTTTTTCCAGGGGAAAAAAAATGGACAAAAAGAGAAATTACCGAGAAACTGTTTGACACTAGGAGTTCATTAGCTTGGGAGACTGTTTTCACATTGTACTATTGCAAATGGAAAAATGGATGGCTGCCCTATATATTTCTTGTTTCTGTCCAGCAATTATATACTGGATCTGGCAAAATTTGACTAAAGCATTGTTACAAAAAATTAGTGAAAAACAAACAAACAAACAAACAACCCCAAACCAACCAACCAACTAAACAAAAAACCAACAAACAATTTACTTGAGATAGATAGTTTCCAGCTAAAGGAGATGCTTGATTTTGAAAGCAAATACACTTTTACCAGTATAAAGTATATCGACTCTGTGCTCTAATGCTGATATAGACACTACTTTTGTGAAGAAGTCTAAAATGTCACTTGGCCAGTCAAACATGGTGCAATCCAGAAAGACTTTTCTTGTCACTGCCTGTGTAAACTCAATCAAATAATTTCTCATTTCTACTTTTTTTTTTTTGGGAGGGGGGATGTTTTTTTTTTTTT
>NW_026974692.1:0-21102 GCF_015220805.1 Pogoniulus pusillus
TTGAAGAACCATAGAAATGCCCTTTAGAAAAAGCACTCCTTCTGCTTATAGACCCAGCCAGGAATGACCTAGCCTGGAATCCCCTACACCATTCAGCAGCTTTCCAGCTGCATAACACACTGGCAAAAGAAACTTTCTCCTAGCTGCTTTCCTTTCAAGCAGAAACACGTTTACATCCTAGCCCCATTGAAGAAACATAGAAATTCGGTTTACAAAAAGCAGTCCTTCTGCTTATAGACCCAGTCAGGAATGACCTAGCCTGGAATCCCCTGCACCATTCTGTAGCTTTCCAGCTGCGTCACACAGTGGGAAAAGAAACTTTCTCCTGGCTGCTTTCCTTTGAAGCAGAAACACGTTTACATCCTAGCCCCATTGAAGAACCATAGAAATGCCGTTTAGAAAAAGCACTCCTGCGTGTAGACCCAGTCAGGAATGACCAAGCCTGGAATCCCCTGCACCATTCTGCAGCTTTCCAGCTCCCTCACACACTGGCAAAAGAAACTTTCTCCTAGCTGCTTTCCTTTGTAGCAGAAACACGTTTACATCCTATACCTATAGAAGAACCATAGAAATTCGCTTTACAAAATGCACTCCTTCTGCTTATAGACCCAGTCAGGAATGACCTAGCCTGGAATCCCCTACACCATTCTGCAGCTTTCCAGCTGCGTCACACACTGACAAAAGAAACTTTCTCCTAGCTGCTTTCCTTTCAAGCAGAAACACGTTTACATTCCATCCCTATTGAAGAACCAGAGAAATGCCCTTTAGAAAAAGCACTCCTTCTGCTTATAGACCCAGCCAGGAATGGCCTAGCCTGGAATCCCCTGCACCATTCTGCAGCTTTCCAGCTGCGTCACACACTGGCAAAAGAAACTTTCTCCTAGCTGCTTTCCTTTGAAGCAGAAACACGTTTACATCCTAGCCCCATTGAAGAACCATAGAAATGCCGTTTAGAAAAACAGTATCACACAGTATCACAGTATCACCAAGGTTGGAAGAGACCTCACAGATCATCAAGTCCAACCCTTTACCACAGTGCCCAAGGCTAGACCATGGCACCAAGTGCCACATCCAACCTTGCCTTGAACTGTCCCAGGGACGACGACTCCACCACCTCCCCGGGCAGCCCATTCCAGTGCCCAATGACTCTCTCAGTGAAGAACTTTCTCCTCACCTCGAGCCGAAATTTCCCCTGGCGCAGCATGAGGCTGTGTCCTCTTGTTCTGGAGCTGGCCACCTGAGAGAAGAGAGCAACCTCCTCCTGGCCACAACCACCCTTCAGGTAGTTGTAGACAGCAATAAGGTCACCCCTGAGCCTCCTCTTCTCCAGGCTAAACAACCCCAGCTCCCTAAGCCTCTCCTCGTAGGGCTTGTGCTCGAGGCCTCTCACCAGCCTCGTCGCCTGCACCATTCTGCAGATTTCCAGCTCCCTCACACACTGGCAAAAGGAACTTTCTCCTAGCTGCTTTCCTTTCAAGCAGAAACACGTTTACATCCTAGCCCCATTGAAGAACCATAGAAATGTCGTTTAGGAAAAGCACTCCTTCTGCTTATAGACCCAGTCAGGAATGGCCTAGCCTGGAATCCCCTGCACCATTCTGCAGCTTTCCAGCTGCGTCACACAGTGGCAAAAGAAACTTTCTCCAAGATGCTTTCCTTTGAAGCAGAAACACGTTTACATCTATACCTATAGAAGAACCATAGAAATTCGCTTTACAAAATGCACTCCTTCTGCGTGTAGACCCAGCCAGGAATGACCTAGCCTGGAATCCCCTACACCATTCTGCAGCTTTCCAGCTGCGTCACACACTGGCAAAAGAAACTTTCTCCTAGCTGCTTTCCTTTCAAGCAGAAACACGTTTACATCCTAGCCCCATTGAAGAACCATAGAAATTCGGTATACAAAAAGCACTCCTTCTGCATGTAGACCCAGCCAGGAATGGCCTAGCCTGGAATCCCCTGAACCATTCTGTAGCTTTCCAGCTCCCTCACACACTGGCAAAAGAAACTTTCTCCTAGCTGCTTTCCTTTGAAGCAGAAACACGTTTACATCCTAGCCCCATTGAAGAACCATAGAAATGCCGTGTAGAAAAAGCACTCCTTCTGCGTGTAGACCCAGCCAGGAATGGCCTAGCCTGGAATCCCCTGAACCATTCTGTAGTTTTCCAGCTCCCTCACACACTGGCAAAAGAAACTTTCTCCTAGCTGCTTTCCTTTGAAGCAGAAACACGTTTACATCCTAGCCCTATTGAAGAACCATAGAAATTCGCTTTACAAAATGCACTCCTTCTGCTTATAGACCCAGTCAGGAATGACCTAGCCTGGAATCCCCTACACCATTCTGCAGCTTTCCAGCTGCGTCACACACTGGCAAAAGAAACTTTCTCCTAGCTGCTTTCCTTTGAAGCAGAAACACGTTTACATCCTATCCCTATTGAAGAACCATAGAAATTCGCTTTACAAAAAGCACTCCTTCTGCATATAGACCCAGTCAGGAATGACCTAGCCTGGAATCCCCTACACCATTCTGCAGCTTTCCAGCTGCGTCACACACTGGCAAAAGAAACTTTCTCCTAGCTGCTTTCCTTTGAAGCAGAAACACCTTTACATCCTAGCCCCATTGAAGAACCATAGAAATGCCCTTTAGAAAAAGCACTCCTTCTGCGTGTAGACCCAGCCAGGAATGGCCTAGCCTGGAATCCCCTACACCATTCTGCAGCTTTCCAGCTGCGTCACACACTGGCAAAAGAAACTTTCTCCTAGCTGCTTTCCTTCGAAGCAGAAACACGTTTACATCCTATCCCTATTGAAGAACCATAGAAATGCGCTTTAGAAAAAGCACTCCTTCTGCTTATAGACCCAGTCAGGAATGACCTAGCCTGGAATCCCCTGCACCATTCTGCAGCTTTCCAGCTGCGTCACACACTGGCAAAAGAAACTTTCTCCTAGCTGCTTTCCTTTGAAGCAGAAACACGTTTACATCCTAGCCCCACTGAAGAACCATAGAAATTCGCTATACAAAAAGTATTCATTCTGCTTATAGACCCAATCAGGAATGACCTAGCCTGGAATCCCCTACACCATTCTGCAGCTTTCCAGTTGCGTCACACACTGGCAAAAGAAACTTTCTCCTAGCTGCTTTCCTTTGAAGCAGAAACACGTTTACATCCTAGCCCCATTGAAGAACCATAGAAATGCCCTTTAGAAAAAGCACTCCTTCTGCGTGTAGACCCAGACAGGAATGGCCTAGTCTGGAATCCCCTGCACCATTCTGCAGCTTTCCAGCTGCATAACACACTGGCAAAAGAAACTTTCTCCTAGCTGCTTTCCTTTGAAGCAGAAACACGTTTACATCCTAGCCCCATTGAAGAACCATAGAAATTCGCTTTACAAAAATCACTCCTTCTGCATGTAGACCCAGCCAGGAATGGCCTAGCCTGGAATCCTCTGCATCATTCTGCAGCTTTCCAGCTCCCGCACACACCGGCAAAAGAAACTTTCTCCTAGCTGCTTGCCTTTGAAGCAGAAACACGTTTACATCCTAGCCCCATTGAAGAACCATAGAAATTCGGTTTACAAAAAGCACTCCTTCTGCTTATAGACCCAGCCAGGAATGGCCTAGCCTGGAATCCCCTGCACCATTCTGCAGCTTTCCAGCTCCCTCACACACTGGCAAAAGAAACTTTCTCCTAGCTGCTTTCCTTTGAAGCAGAAACACGTTTACATCCTAGCCCCATTGAAGAACCATAGAAATTCGCTTTACAAAAAGCACTCCTTCTGCTTATAGACCCAGCCAGGAATGGCCTAGCCTGGAATCCCCTGCACCATTCTGCAGCTTTCCAGCTGCGTCACACACTGGCAAAAGAAACTTTCTCCTAGCTGCTTTCCTTTGAAGCAGAAACACGTTTACATCCTAGCCCCATTGAAGAACCATAGAAATGCCCTTTAGAAAAAGCACTCCTTCTGCTTAGAGACCCAGCCAGGAATGACCTAGCCTGGAATCCCCTGCACCATTCTGCAGCTTTCCAGCTGCATAACACACTGGCAAAAGAAACTTTCTCCTAGCTGCTTTCCTTTCAAGCAGAAACACGTTTACATCCTAGCCCCATTGAAGAACCATAGAAATGCCCTTTAGAAAAAGCACTCCTTCTGCTTATAGACCCAGCCAGGAATGACCTAGCCTGGAATCCCCTACACCATTCTGCAGCTTTCCAGCTGCATAACACACTGGCAAAAGAAACTTTCTCCTAGCTGCTTTCCTTTGAAGCAGAAACACGTTTACATCCTAGCCCCATTGAAGAACCATAGATATTCGATTTACAAAAAGCACTCATTCTGCTAATAGACCCAGCCAGGAATGGCCTAGCCTGGAATCCCCTGCACCATTCTGCAGCTTTCCAGCTCCCTCACACACTGGCAAAAGAAACTTTCTCCTAGCTGCTTTCCTTTGAAGCAGAAACACGTTTACATCCTATACCTATAGAAGAACCATAGAAATTCGCTTTACAAAAAGCACTCCTTCTGCTTATAGACCCAGTCAGGAATGACCTAGCCTGGAATCCCCTACACCATTCTGCAGCTTTCCAGTTGCGTCACACACTGGCAAAAGAAACTTTCTCCTAGCTGCTTTCCTTTGAAGCAGAAACACGTTTACATCCTAGCCCCATTGAAGAACCATAGAAATGCCCTTTAGAAAAAGCACTCCTTCTGCGTGTAGACCCAGACAGGAATGGCCTAGTCTGGAATCCCCTGCACCATTCTGCAGCTTTCCAGCTGCATAACACACTGGCAAAAGAAACTTTCTCCTAGCTGCTTTCCTTTGAAGCAGAAACACGTTTACATCCTAGCCCCATTGAAGAACCATAGAAATTCGGTTTACAAAAAGCAGTCCTTCTGCTTAAAAACCCAGTCAGGAATGACCTAGCCTGGAATCCCCTGCACCATTCTGTAGCTTTCCAGCTGCGTCACACAGTGGTAAAAGAAACTTTCTCCTGGCTGCTTTCCTTTGAAGCAGAAACACGTTTACATCCTAGCCCCATTGAAGAACCATAGAAATTCGCTTTACAAAAAGCACTCCTTCTGCATGTAGACCCAGCCAGGAATGGCCTAGCCTGGAATCCCCTGCATCATTCTGCTGCTTTCCAGCTCCCGCACACACCGGCAAAAGAAACTTTCTCCTAGCTGCTTGCCTTTGAAGCAGAAACACGTTTACATCCTAGCCCCATTGAAGAACCATAGAAATACGGTTTACAAAAATCACTCCTTCTGCTTATAGACCCAGCCAGGAATGGCCTAGCCTGGAATCCCCTGCATCATTCTGCAGCTTTCCAGCTCCCTCACACACTGGCAAAAGAAACTTTCTCCTAGCTGCTTTCCTTTGAAGCAGAAACACGTTTACATCCTAGCCCCATTGAAGAACCATAGAAATTCGCTTTACAAAAAGCACTCCTTCTGCTTATAGACCCAGCCAGGAATGGCCTAGCCTGGAATCCCCTGCATCATTCTGCAGCTTTCCAGCTGCGTCACACACTGGCAAAAGAAACTTTCTCCTAGCTGCTTTCCTTTGAAGCAGAAACACGTTTACATCCTAGCCCCATTGAAGAACCATAGAAATGCCATTTAGAAAAAGCATTCCTTCTGCTTAGAGACCCAGCCAGGAATGCCCTAGCCTGGAATCCCCTGCACCATTCTGCAGCTTTCCAGCTGCATAACACACTGGCAAAAGAAACTTTCTCCTAGCTGCTTTCCTTTCAAGCACAAACACGTTTACATCCTAGCCCCATTGAAGAACCATAGAAATGCCCTTTAGAAAAAGCACTCCTTCTGCTTATAGACCCAGCCAGGAATGACCTAGCCTGGAATCCCCTACACCATTCTGCAGCTTTCCAGCTGCATAACACACTGGCAAAAGAAACTTTCTCCTAGCTGCTTTCCTTTGAAGCAGAAACACGTTTACATCCTAGCCCCATTGAAGAACCATAGATATTCGATTTACAAAAAGCACTCATTCTGCTAATAGACCCAGCCAGGAATGGCCTAGCCTGGAATCCCCTGCACCATTCTGTAGCTTTCCAGCTCCCTCACACACTGGCAAAAGAAACTTTCTCCTAGCTGCTTTCCTTTGTAGCAGAAACACGTTTACATCCTATACCTATAGAAGAACCATAGAAATTCGCTTTACAAAATGCACTCCTTCTGCTTATAGACCCAGTCAGGAATGACCTAGCCTGGAATCCCCTACACCATTCTGCAGCTTTCCAGCTGCGTCACACACTGGCAAAAGAAACTTTCTCCTAGCTGCTTTCCTTTGAAGCAGAAACACGTTTACATCCAAGCCCCATTGAAGAACCAGAGAAATGCCCTTTAGAAAAAGCACTCCTTCTGCGTGTAGACCCAGCCAGGAATGACCTAGCCTGGAATCCCCTACACCATTCTGCAGCTTTCCAGCTGCGTCACACACTGGCAAAAGAAACTTTCTCCTAGCTGCTTTCCTTTGAAGCAGAAACACGTTTACATCCTAGCCCCATTGAAGAACCATAGAAATTCGGTTTACAAAAAGCACTCATTCTGCTTATATACCCAGCCAGGAATGGCCTAGCCTGGAATCCCCTGCACCATTCTGCAGCTTTCCAGCTCCCTCACACACTGCCAAAAGAAAGTTTCTCCTAGCTGCTTTCCTTTGAAGCAGAAACACGTTTACATCCTTGCCCCATTGAAGAACCAGAGAAATGCCCTTTAGAAAAAGCACTCCTTCTGCGTGTAGACCCAGCCAGGAATGACCTAGCCTCGAATCCCCTACACCATTCTGCAGCTTTCCAGCTGCGTCACACACTGGCAAAAGAAACTTTCTCCTAGCTGCTTTCCTTTGAAGCAGAAACACGTTTACATCCTAGCCCCATTGAAGAACCATAGAAATGCCGTTTAGGAAAAGCACTCCTTCTGCTTATAGACCCAGTCAGGAATGACCTAGCCGGGAATCCCCTACACCATTCTGCAGCTTTCCAGCTGCGTCACACACTGGCAAAAGAAACTTTCTCCTAGCTGCTTTCCTTTGAAGCAGAAACACGTTTACATCCTAGCCCCATTGAAGAACCATAGAAATGACGTGTAGAAAAAGCAGTCCTTCTGCTTATAAACCCAGTCAGGAATGGCCTAGCCTGGAATCCCCTGCACCATTCTGCAGCTTTCCAGCTCCCTCACACACTGGCAAAAGAAACTTTCTCCTAGCTGCTTTCCTTTGAAGCAGAAACACGTTTACATCCTAGCCCCATTGAAGAACCATAGAAATGCCGTTTAGAAAAACAGTATCACACAGTATCACAGTATCACCAAGGTTGGAAGAGACCTCACAGATCATCAAGTCCAACCCTTTACCACAGTGCCCAAGGCTAGACCATGGCACCAAGTGCCACATCCAACCTTGCCTTGAACTGTCCCAGGGACGACGACTCCACCACCTCCCCGGGCAGCCCATTCCAGTGCCCAATGACTCTCTCAGTGAAGAACTTTCTCCTCACCTCGAGCCGAAATTTCCCCTGGCGCAGCATGAGGCTGTGTCCTCTTGTTCTGGAGCTGGCCACCTGAGAGAAGAGAGCAACCTCCTCCTGGCCACAACCACCCTTCAGGTAGTTGTAGACAGCAATAAGGTCACCCCTGAGCCTCCTCTTCTCCAGGCTAAACAACCCCAGCTCCCTAAGCCTCTCCTCGTAGGGCTTGTGCTCGAGGCCTCTCACCAGCCTCGTCGCCTGCACCATTCTGCAGATTTCCAGCTCCCTCACACACTGGCAAAAGGAACTTTCTCCTAGCTGCTTTCCTTTGAAGCAGAAACACGTTTACATCCTAGCCCCATTGAAGAACCATAGAAATGCCGTTTAGGAAAAGCACTCCTTCTGCTTATAGACCCAGTCAGGAATGGCCTAGCCTGGAATCCCCTGCACCATTCTGCAGCGTTCCAGCTCCCTCACACACTGGCAAAAGAAACTTTCTCCTAGCTGCTTTCCTTTGAAGCAGAAACACGTTTACATCCTAGCCCCATTGAAGAAACATAGAAATGCCGTTTAGAAAAAGCACTCCTTCTGCTTATAGACCCAGTCAGGAATGGCCTAGCCTGGAATCCCCTGCACCATTCTGCAGCGTTCCAGCTCCCTCACACACTGGCAAAAGAAACTTTCTCCTAGCTGCTTTCCTTTGAAGCAGAAACACGTTTACATCCTAGCCCCATTGAAGAACCAGAGAAATGCCCTTTAGAAAAAGCACTCCTTCTGCTTATAGACCCAGCCAGGAATGACCTAGCCTGGAATCCCCTGCACCATTCTGCAGCTTTCCAGCTGCGTCACACACTGGCAAAAGAAACTTTCTCCTAGCTGCTTTCCTTTGAAGCAGAAACACGTTTACATCCTAGCCCCATTGAAGAACCATAGAAATTCGCTTTACAAAAAGCACTCCTTCTGCTTATAGACCCAGCCAGGAATGGCCTAGCCTGGAATCCCCTGCACCATTCTGCAGCTTTCCAGCTCCCTCACACACTGGCAAAAGAAACTTTCTCCTAGCTGCTTTCCTTTGAAGCAGAAACACGTTTACATCCTAGCCCCATTGAAGAACCAGAGAAATGCCCTTTAGAAAAAGCACTCCTTCTGCGTGTAGACCCAGCCAGGAAAGACCTAGCCTGGAATCCCCTACACCATTCTGCAGCTTTCCAGCTGCGTCACACACTGGCAAAAGAAACTTTCTCCTAGCTGCTTTCCTTTGAAGCAGAAACACGTTTACATCCTAGCCCCATTGAAGAACCATAGAAATGCCGTTTAGAAAAAGCACTCCTTCTGCTTATAGACCCAGCCAGGAATGGCCTAGCCTGGAATCCCCTGCACCATTCTGCAGCTTTCCAGCTGCCTCACACACTGGCAAAAGAAACTTTCTCCTAGCTGCTTTCCTTTGAAGCAGAAACACGTTTACATCCTAGCCCCATTGAAGAACCATAGAAATGCCGTTTAGAAAAAGCACTCCTTCTGCTTATAGACCCAGCCAGGAATGACCTAGCCTGGAATCCCCTGCACCATTCTGCAGCTTTCCAGCTCCCTCACACACTGGCAAAAGAAACTTTCTCCTAGCTGCTTTCCTTTGAAGCAGAAACACGTTTACATCCTAGCCACATTGAAGAACCATAGAAATTCGCTTTACAAAAAGCACTCCTTCTGCTTATAGACCCAGCCAGGAATGGCCTAGCCTGGAATCCCCTGCACCATTCTGTAGCTTTCCAGCTCCCTCACACACTGGCAAAAGAAACTTTCTCCTAGCTGCTTTCCTTTGAAGCAGAAACACGTTTACATCCTAGCCCCTTAGAAGAACCATAGAAATGCCATTTAGAAAAAGCACTCCTTCTGCTTAGAGACCCAGCCAGGAATGACCTAGCCTGGAATCCCCTGCACCATTCTGCAGCTTTCCAGCTGCGTCACACACTGGCAAAAGAAACTTTCTCCTAGCTGCTTTCCTTTGAAGCACAAACACGTTTACATCCTAGATCCATTGAAGAACCATAGAAATGCCCTTTAGAAAAAGCACTCCTTCTGCTTATAGACCCAGCCAGGAATGACCTAGCCTGGAATCCCCTACACCATTCAGCAGCTTTCCAGCTGCATAACACACTGGCAAAAGAAACTCTCTCCTAGCTGCTTTCCTTTGAAGCAGAAACACGTTTACATCCTAGCCCCATTGAAGAACCATAGAAATGCCCTTTAGAAAAAGCACTCCTTCTGCGTGTAGACCCAGCCAGGAATGGCCTAGTCTGGAATCCCCTGCACCATTCTGCAGCTTTCCAGCTGCATAACACACTGGCAAAAGAAACTTTCTCCTAGCTGCTTTCCTTTCAAGCAGAAACACGTTTACATCCTAGCCCCATTGAAGAAACATAGAAATTCGGTTTACAAAAAGCAGTCCTTCTGCTTATAGACCCAGTCAGGAATGACCTAGCCTGGAATCCCCTGCACCATTCTGTAGCTTTCCAGCTGCGTCACACACTGGCAAAAGAAACTTTCTCCTAGCTGCTTTCCTTTGAAGCAGAAACACGTTTACATCCTAGCCCCATTGAAGAACCATAGAAATGCCGTTTAGAAAAAGCACTCCTTCTGCGTGTAGACCCAGCCAGGAATGGCCTGGCCTGGAATCCCCTGAACCATTCTGTAGTTTTCCAGCTCCCTCACACACTGGCAAAAGAAACTTTCTCCTAGCTGCTTTCCTTTGAAGCAGAAACACGTTTACATCCTAGCCCCATTGAAGAACCATAGAAATGCCGTTTAGAAAAAGCACTCCTTCTGCTTATAGACCCAGTCAGGAATGGCCTAGCCTGGAATCCCCTGCACCATTCTGCAGCTTTCCAGCTCCCTCACACACTGGCAAAAGAAACTTTCTCCTAGCTGCTTTCCTTTGAAGCAGAAACACGTTTACATCCTAGCCCCATTGAAGAACCATAGAAATGCCGTTTAGAAAAACAGTATCACACAGTATCACAGTATCACCAAGGTTGGAAGAGACCTCACAGATCATCAAGTCCAACCCTTTACCACAGTGCCCAAGGCTAGACCATGGCACCAAGTGCCACATCCAACCTTGCCTTGAACTGTCCCAGGGACGACGACTCCACCACCTCCCCGGGCAGCCCATTCCAGTGCCCAATGACTCTCTCAGTGAAGAACTTTCTCCTCACCTCGAGCCGAAATTTCCCCTGGCGCAGCCTGAGGCTGTGTCCTCTTGTTCTGGAGCTGGCCACCTGAGAGAAGAGAGCAACCTCCTCCTGGCCACAACCACCCTTCAGGTAGTTGTAGACAGCAATAAGGTCACCCCTGAGCCTCCTCTTCTCCAGGCTAAACAACCCCAGCTCCCTAAGCCTCTCCTCGTAGGGCTTGTGCTCGAGGCCTCTCACCAGCCTCGTCGCCTGCACCATTCTGCAGCTTTCCAGCTCCCTCACACACTGGCAAAAGGAACTTTCTCCTAGCTGCTTTCCTTTGAAGCAGAAACACGTTTACATCCTAGCCCCATTGAAGAACCATAGAAATGCCGTTTAGGAAAAGCACTCCTTCTGCTTATAGACCCAGTCAGGAATGGCCTAGCCTGGAATCCCCTGCACCATTCTGCAGCGTTCCAGCTCCCTCACACACTGGCAAAAGAAACTTTCTCCTAGCTGCTTTCCTTTGAAGCAGAAACACGTTTACATCCTAGCCCCATTGAAGAACCATAGAAATGCCGTTTAGAAAAAGCACTCCTTCTGCTTATAGACCCAGTCAGGAATGGCCTAGCCTGGAATCCCCTGCACCATTCTGCAGCTTTCCAGCTCCCTCACACACTGGCAAAAGAAACTTTCTCCTAGCTGCTTTCCTTTGAAGCAGAAACACGTTTACATCCTAGCCCCATTGAAGAACCATAGAAATTCGGTTTAGAAAAAGCACTCCTTCTGCTTATAGACCCAGCCAGGAATGGCCTGGCCTGGAATCCCCTGAACCATTCTGTATTTTTCCAGCTCCCTCACACACTGGCAAAAGAAACTTTTAAACGAGGAGCGGCAGAGGCGAAGCCACAGCCTGGTTCGGCAAGAGAGCAGGACCCAGGCTAGCTCAGCTGAAACGCGCTTTCTCGCAGCCTTTTTTCTCCTCTTTTCTTGAGGCTCTCTCGCTCTGAGGAGCCCAGAGGGAGGCAGGGAGCGGCAAGCAGGCGCTAAGTGCTCGCAGGGAGGTGAGTCAGAGGGCGGTGCCTGGCGAGCGGCACATTTAAACGAGGAGCTAGGTGTCTCTGCTGAGCGCAGCGCAGCGCGCGCCGCTGGGAGAGAAAAAAAAAAAAAAAACAAAAAAACACCACCGCACCTAACAACTCGCACCGGACCTTCAGGATAGCAGACATGGTTCGAACTAGGTCCAAGCTGTATAATACTTGTAAAACTGTGGGCACCCAAACAGAGCCCACCTGTAGGAGTACAGGCGTCCAGACGTCTGGATGTGAGGAGTGCTGGAGCCTGGCACTCGACACAGGCAATGGCTGCATTAGGTGTGAGCAGATTGATTGTCTGCTTAACCTGGTGGCTGAACTTAAGGGAGAGGTGGAACGACTGAAGGCTGAAAGGGAAGGTACAAAAGAGCAACATGCTCTGCAGTCCCCCTTGCCAGAGGGAGACGAACAGAGCAACCAAGAAGAATGGATGCAGGTGCCTGCCAGAAGGGGCAAGGGAAAACCCTTCCAGCCATCTTCACATCCCCAGCTGCCCTTACATAACAGATATAGGGCACTAGAGGTTGAGGATGAGGTGATCCTGGAGCAGGCAGAAGCATCACCAGCTGGGAGGGCAACTCAGTTGCCCCCTCGCATCAGAACAAGTACCCAGAAGAAAAAGAGGAGGGTAATTGTTATTGGTGATTCCCTTCTGCAGGGAACAGAGGGCCCCATATGCCGGCCAGACCCCTTCCACAGGGAGCTCTGCTGCCTCCCTGGAGCCCGGGTCAGGGATGTTACCAGGAGGCTGCCTACTGTAGTGCAGCCCTCTGATTACTATCCCTTATTAGTTATACAGGCAGGGAATGATGAGATTAATAACAGGGGGCTAAAAGCTATCAAAAGGGACTTTAAGACACTGGGGAAAGCAGTTGAGGGAGCAGGGGCACAGGTAATCTTTTCATCTATACCCTTAGTCACAGGCTGGAATACAGAGAAGAATAGGAAAGCATATTTAATGAACAAGTGGCTCAGAGGTTGGTGCATCCAACATAACTTTGGATTCTTTGATATTGGGGAACTTCATCTTGCCACAGGTCTGCAATCAGCAGATGGGACACAACTATCACAGAAGGGGAGAAGGACCCTGGCACATAAGCTGGCTGGGCTTGTTGAGAGGGCTTTAAACTAGAATGGAAGGGGGAGGGGGTTAAACATGACAGCACCAGAGATAAATCAAAGGGAATTGAGGAAGGTAGGCTAGAGCTAGGAGTAAAAGCAGCAGCCCAGCTGAAGTGCATGTACACTAATGCACGCAGTATGGGTAACAAACAAGAGGAGCTGGAAGCTCTGGTGCTGGAGGGAAACTATGATATTGTCGCCATCACTGAAACGTGGTGGGATAGCTCACATGATTGGTGTGCTGTAATCAATGGCTACAGACTCTTCAGGAGAGACAGGCAAGGGAGAAAGGGCGGGGGAGTGGCTCTGTACATTAGGGATGCTCTGGATGTCGTGGAGGTAGAAATCAAAGATGATCAAGTTGAGTCATTATGGGTGAGACTTAAGGCGAAGGCCAACAAGGCTGATATCCTGGTTGGAGTCTGTTACAGACCACCCAACCAGGAAGAAGAGGTTGATTTATTACTCTTTAAGCAACTGGAGGCTGCCTCAAGATCACCTGCCCTTGTTCTGGTGGGCGACTTTAACCTACCAGACATCTGCTGGGACTTAAACACTGCAGAGAAGAAGCAGTCTAGAAGGTTTCTGCAATGTGTGGAAGACAACTTCCTATCCCAGCTGTTACGTGAGCCTACCAGGGGGGCAGCCCTGCTTGACCTGCTGCTCACAAATAGAGAGGGGCTGGTAGGGGATGTGGTGGTTGGAGGCTGCCTGGGGTCCAGTGACCATGAAATTATAGAGTTTTCAGTACGTGGAGAAACCAGGAGGGGCATCAACAGAACCTCCACACTGGACTTCCGAAGGGCAGACTTCAGCCTATTTAAGGAACTAATTCAGAAAGTTCCTTGGGAAATAGCCCTTAGAAACAAAGGGGTCCAGGAAGGTTGGACCTGCTTCAAGAAAGAACTCCTGAAGGCACAGGAGCAGGCAGTGCCACTGAGCCGGAAGATGAGCCGACGAGGGAGGCAGCCAGGCTGGATGGGCAGGGAGCTGCTGAAGGAATTAAAGATTAAAAAGAGAGTGTATCACCTTTGGAAAAGAGGGGAGGTGTCCCAGGAGAAGTTCAAGGAGATTGCTAGGTCTTGTAGAGGAAAAATTAGAGAGGCAAAAGCCCACTTGGAGCTCAGGCTGGCCACGGCTGCCAAGGAAAATAAAAAGTGTTTCTTTAAATATATGAATGGCAAGAGAAGGGCCAAGGACAACCTCCAGTCCTTGTTAGATAGAGAGGGGAATAGAGTGACAAAGGATGAGGAAAAGGCAGAGGTGCTTAACACCTTCTTTGCCTCTATCTTCACTAGTGGGACAGGTTGTCTCCAGGACAGCTGGACTCCTGAAGTGGTGGATGGAGTCAAGGACCAGTACAGTCCCCCTCTAATCCATGAGGAAGCAGTAAGGGATCTGCTAAGTCACTTGGATCCTCACAAGTCCATGGGACCGGATGGGATCCACCCTAGGGTGCTGAGAGAGCTGGCAGCTGAGCTGGCCAAGCCACTCTCCATCATTTATCAGCAGTCCTGGCTCACTGGAGAGGTCCCTGAAGACTGGAAGCTGGCCAATGTGATTCCCATACACAAGAAGGGTCGTAAGGAGGAGCCAGAAAACTACAGACCTGTGAGCCTGACCTCAGTGCCAGGCAAGGTGATGGAACAGGTCATCTTGGGTGCCATCACAAAGCACCTACAGGATAGCCAAGGGATCAGGCCCAGCCAGCATGGGTTTAGGAAGGGCAGGTCCTGCCTCACCAACCTGATCTCCTTTTATGATCAGGTTACCCGCCTGGTGAATGTGGGGAAGGCTGTGGATGTAGTCTACTTGGACTTCAGCAAAGCCTTTGACACTGTCTGCCACAAGAAGCTCCTAGCCAAGCTGGCAGCTCATGGTTTGGACAGATTCACTCTGTGCTGGATCAAGAACTGGCTGGATGGCAGAGCTCAGAGAGTGGTGGTGAATGGTGCCACGTCCAGTTGGCAGCCAGTCACAAGTGGTGTTCCCCAAGGATCAGTGCTGGGCCCAGTCCTGTTCAATATCTTTATTGATGATCTGGACGAGGGCATTGAGTCCAGCATCAGTAAGTTTGCAGATGACACCAAGCTAGGAGCAGGTGTTGATCTGTTGGAAGGTAGGAGAGCCCTGCAGAGGGACCTGGACAGGCTGGATGGGTGGGCAGAGGCCAATGGGATGAGATTTAACAAGGCCAAGTGCAGGGTTCTGCACTTCGGCCACAATAACCCCAAGCAGCGCTATAGGCTGGGGACTGAGTGGCTGGAGAGCAGCCAGGAGGAAAGGGACCTGGGGGTACTGATAGATAGTAAGCTGAAGATGAGCCAGCAGTGTGCCCAGGTGGCCAAGAGAGCCAATGGCATCCTGGCCTGCATCAGGAACAGTGTGGCCAGTAGGACAAGGGAGGTTATTCTTCCCCTGTACTCAGCACTGGTCAGGCCACACCTTGAGTACTGTGTCCAGTTCTGGGCCCCTCAATTCAAGAAAGATGTTGAGGTGCTGGAACATGTCCAGAGAAGGGCAACAAAGCTGGTGAGGGGCCTGGAACACAAATCCTATGAGGAGAGGTTGAGGGAACTGGGCCTGTTTAGCCTGGAGAAGAGGAGGCTCAGGGGTGATCTTATTACTGTCTACAACTACCTGAAGGGACATTGTAGCCAGGTGGGGGTTGGCCTCTTCTCCCAGGTAACCAGCAATAGAACAAGGGGACACAGTCTCAAGTTGTGCCAGGGTAGGTATAGGCTGGATGTTAGGAAGAAGTTTTTCACAGAGAGAGTGATTTCCCATTGGAATGGGCTGCCCAGGGAGGTGGTGGAGGCACCGTCCCTGGGGGTCTTCAAGAAAAGACTGGATGAGGCACTCAGTGCCATGGTCTAGTTGACTGGCTAGGGCTGGGTGATAGGTTGGACTCGATGATCTTGGAGGTCTCTTCCAACCTGGTTGATTCTATGATTCTATGATTCTATGATTCTATGATTCTATGATTTCTCCTAGCTGCTTGCCTTTGAAGCAGAAACACGTTTACATCCTAGCCCCATTGAAGAACCATAGAAATTCGGTTTACAAAAAGCAGTCCTTCTGCTTATAGACCCAGCCAGGAATGGCCTAGCCTGGAATCCCCTGCATCATTCTGTAGCTTTCCAGCTCCCTCACACACTGGCAAAGGAAACTTTCTCCTAGCTGCTTTCCTTTGAAGCAGAAACTCGTTTACATCCTAGCCCCTTAGACGAACCATAGAAATGCCATTTAGAAAAAGCACTCCTTCTGCTTAGAGACCCAGCCAGGAATGCCCTAGCCTGGAATCCCCTGCACCATTCTGCAGCTTTCCAGCTGCATAACACACTGGCAAAAGAACGTTTCTCCTAGCTGCTTTCCTTTCAAGCACAAACACGTTTACATCCTAGATCCATTGAAGAACCATAGAAATGCCCTTTAGAAAAAGCACTCCTTCTGCTTATAGACCCAGCCAGGAATGACCTAGCCGGGAATCCCCTACACCATTCAGCAGCTTTCCAGATGCATAACACACTGGCAAAAGAAACTCTCTCCTAGCTGCTTTCCTTTGAAGCAGAAACACGTTTACATCCTAGCCCCATTGAAGAACCATAGAAATGCCCTTTAGAAAAAGCACTCCTTCTGCGTGTAGACCCAGCCAGGAATGGCCTAGTCTGGAATCCCCTGCACCATTCTGCAGCTTTCAAGCTGGGTAACACACTGGCAAAAGAAACTTTCTCCTAGCTGCTTTCCTTTCAAGCAGAAACACGTTTACATCCTAGCCCCATTGAAGAACCATAGAAATGCCGTTTAGAAAAAGCACTCCTGCTTATAGACCCAGTCAGGAATGACCAAGCCTGGAATCCCCGGCACCATTCTGCAGCTTTCCAGCTCCCTCACACACTGGCAAAAGAAACTTTCTCCTAGCTGCTTTCTTTTGAAGCAGAAACACGTTTACATCCTATACCTATAGAAGAACCATAGAAATTCGCTTTACAAAATGCACTCCTTCTGCTTATAGACCCAGTCAGGAATGACCTAGCCTGGAATCCCCTACACCATTCTGCAGCTTTCCAGCTGCGTCACACTGACAAAAGAAACTTTCTCCTAGCTGCTTTCCTTTCAAGCAGAAACACGTTTACATTCCATCCCTATTGAAGAACCAGAGAAATGCCCTTTAGAAAAAGCATTCCTTCTGCTTATAGACCCAGCCAGGAATGGCCTAGCCTGGAATCCCCTGCACCATTCTGCAGCTTTCCAGCTGCGTAACACACTGGCAAAAGAAACTTTCTCCTAGCTGCTTTCCTTTGAAGCAGAAACACGTTTACATCCTAGCCCCATTGAAGAACCATAGAAATGCCCTTTAGAAAAAGCACTCCTTCTGCATGTAGACCCAGCCAGGAATGGCCTAGCCTGGAATCCCCTGCCCCATTCTGTAGCTTTCCAGCTGCGTCACACACTGGCAAAAGAAAGTTTCTCCTAGCTGCTTTCCTTTGAAGCAGAAACACATTTACATCCTAGCCCCATTGAAGAACCATAGAAATGCCCTTTAGAAAAAGCACTCCTTCTGCTTAGAGACCCAGCCAGGAATGGCCTAGCCTGGAATCCCCTGCACCATTCTGCAGCTTTCCAGCTGCGTCACACACTGACAAAAGAAACTTTCTCCTAGCTGCTTTCCTTTGAAGCAGAAACACATTTACATCCTAGCCCGATTGAAGAACCATAGAAATTCGGTTTACAAAAAGCACTCCTTCAGCATGTAGACCCAGCCAGGAATGGCCTAGCCTGGAATCCCCTGCACCATTCTGCAGCTTTCCAGCTCCCTCACACACTGGCAAAAGAAAGTTTCTCCTACCTGCTTTCCTTTGAAGCAGAAACACGTTTACATCCTATCCCTATTGAAGAACCATAGAAATTCGCTTTACAAAAAGCACTCCTTCTGCATATAGACCCAATCAGGAATGACCTAGCCTGGAATCCCCTACACCATTCTGCAGCTTTCCAGCTCCCTCACACACTGGCAAAAGAAACTTTCTCCTAGCTGCATTCCTTTGAAGCAGAAACACGTTTACATCCTAGCCCCATTGAAGAACCATAGAAATTCGCTTTACAAAAATCACTCCTTCTGCATGTAGACCCAGCCAGGAATGGCCTAGCCTGGAATCCTCAGCACCATTCTGCATCTTTCCAGCTCCCTCACACACCGGCAAAAGAAACTTTCTCCTAGCTGCTTGCCTTTGAAGCAGAAACACGTTTACATCCTAGCCCCATTGAAGAACCATAGAAATTCGGTTTACAAAAAGCAGTCCTTCTGCTTATAGACCCAGCCAGGAATGGCCTAGCCTGGAATCCCCTGCATCATTCTGTAGCTTTCCAGCTCCCTCACACACTGGCAAAGGAAACTTTCTCCTAGCTGCTTTCCTTTGAAGCAGAAACTCGTTTACATCCTAGCCCCTTAGACGAACCATAGAAATGCCATTTAGAAAAAGCACTCCTTCTTCTTAGAGACCCAGCCAGGAATGCCCTAGCCTGGAATCCCCTGCACCATTCTGCAGCTTTCCAGCTGCATAACACACTGGCAAAAGAAACTTTCTCCTAGCTGCTTTCCTTTCAAGCACAAACACGTTTACATCCTAGATCCATTGAAGAACCATAGAAATGCCCTTTAGAAAAAGCACTCCTTCTGCTTATAGACCCAGCCAGGAATGACCTAGCCTGGAATCCCCTACACCATTCAGCAGCTTTCCAGCTGCATAACACACTGGCAAAAGCAACTCTCTCCTAGCTGCTTTCCTTTGAAGCAGAAACACGTTTACATCCTAGCCCCATTGAAGAACCATAGAAAGGCCGTTTAGAAAAAGCACTCCTTCTGCGTGTAGACCCAGCCAGGAATGGCCTAGTCTGGAATCCCCTGCACCATTCTGCAGCTTTCCAGCTGCATAACACACTGGCAAAAAAAACTTTCTCCTAGCTGCTTTCCTTTCAAGCAGAAACACGTTTACATCCTAGCCCCATTGAAGAAACATAGAAATTCGGTTTACAAAAAGCAGTCCTTCTGCTTATAGACCCAGCCAGGAATGGCCTAGCCTGGAATCCCCTGCACCATTCTGCAGCTTTCCAGCTCCCTCACACACTGGCAAAAGAAAGTTTCTCCTACCTGCTTTCCTTTGAAGCAGAAACACGTTTACATCCTATCCCTATTGAAGAACCATAGAAATTCGCTTTACAAAAAGCACTCCTTCTGCATATAGACCCAATCAGGAATGACCTAGCCTGGAATCCCCTACACCATTCTGCAGCTTTCCAGCTCCCTCACACACTGGCAAAAGAAACTTTCTCCTAGCTGCTTTCCTTTGAAGCAGAAACACGTTTACATCCTAGCCCCATTGAAGAACCAGAGAAATGCCCTTTAGAAAAAGCACTCCTTCTGCTTATAGACCCAGTCAGGAATGGCCTAGCCTGGAATCCCCTGCACCATTCTGCAGCTTTCCAGCTCCCTCACACACTGGCAAAAGAAACTTTCTCCTACTGCTTTCCTTTGAAGCAGAAACACCTTTACATCCTATCCCTATTGAAGAACCATAGAAATTCGCTTTACAAAAAGCACTCATTCTGCTTATAGACCCAGTCAGGAATGACCTAGCCTGGAATCCCCTGCACCATTCTGTAGCTTTCCAGCTGCGTCACACAGTGGTAAAAGAAACTTTCTCCTGGCTGCTTTCCTTTGAAGCAGAAACACGTTTACATCCTAGCCCCATTGAAGAACCATAGAAATGCCCTTTAGAAAAAGCACTCCTTCTGCTTATATACCCAGCCAGGAATGGCCTAGCATGGAATCCCCTGCACCATTCTGCAGATTTCCAGCTCCCTCACACACTGGCAAAAGAAAGTTTCTCCTACCTGCTTTCCTTTGAAGCAGAAACACGTTTACATCCTAGCCCCATTGAAGAACCATAGAAATGCCGTTTAGAAAAAGCACTCCTTCTGCTTATAGACCCAGTCAGGAATGACCAAGCCTGGAATCCCCTGCACCATTCTGCAGCTTTCCATCTCCCTCACACACTGGCAAAAGAAACTTTCTCCTAGCTGCTTTCCTTTGAAGCAGAAACACGTTTACATCCTAGCCCCACTGAAGAACCATAGAAATTCGCTTTACAAAAATCACTCCTTCTGCATGTAGACCCAGCCAGGAATGGCCTAGCCTGGAATCCTCTGCACCATTCTGCAGCTTTCCAGCTCCCTCACACACCGGCAAAAGATACTTTCTCCTAGCTGCTTGCCTTTGAAGCAGAAACACGTTTACATCCTAGCCCCATTGAAGGACCATAGAAATGCGCATTAGAAAAAGCACTCCTGCTTATCGACCCAGCCACGAATGGCCTAGCCTGGAATCCCCTGCATCATTCTGTATCTTTCCAGCTCCCTCACACACTGGCAAAAGAAACTTTCTCCTAGCTGCTTTCCTTTGAAACAGAAACACGTTTACATCCTAGCCCCATTGAAGAACCATAGAAATGCCGTTTAGAAAAAGCACTCCTTCTGCGTGTAGACCCAGCCAGGAATGGCCTAGCCTGGAATCCCCTGCACCATTCTGTAGCTTTCCAGCTGCGTCACACACTGGCAAAAGAAACTTTCTCCTAGCTGCTTTCCTTTCAAGCAGAAACACATTTACATTCTATCCCTATTGAAGAACCAGAGAAATGCCCTTTAGAAAAAGCACTCCTTCTGCGTGTAGACCCAGCCAGGAATGGCCTAGCCTGGAATCCCCTGCACCATTCTGCAGCTTTCCAGCTGCGTCACACACTGGCAAAAGAAACTTTCTCCTAGATGCTTTCCTTTGACGCAGAAACACGTTTGCATCCTAGCCCCATTGAAGAACCATAGAAATGCCCTTTAGAAAAAGCACTCCTTCTGCTTAGAGACCCAGCCAGGAATGGCCTAGCCTGGAATCCCCTGCACCATTCTGCAGCTTTCCAGCTGCCTCACACACTGGCAAAAGAAACTTTCTCCTACTGCTTTCCTTTGAAGCAGAAACACCTTTATATCCTATACCTATTGAAGAACCATAGAAATTCGCTTTACAAAAAGCACTCATTCTGCTTATAGACCCAGTCAGGAATGACCTAGCCTGGAATCCCCTACACCATTCTGCAGCTTTCCAGCTGCGTCACACACTGACAAAAGAAACTTTCTCCTAGCTGCTTTCCTTTCAAGCAGAAACACGTTTACATCTAT
>NW_026974693.1:0-20908 GCF_015220805.1 Pogoniulus pusillus
CCCATCCAAGGCTGTTTAGTGCCCACCCAGGGCTGTTTAATGCCCACCAAAGCTTCCTGGGTGCCCTCAAAGCCTGTTTAGTGCCCACCCAAGGCTGTTTAGTGCCCACCAAAGCTTCCTGGGTGCCCTCAAAGCCTCTTTGGTGCCACTCAAAGCCTGTTTGGTGCCCACCAAAGCCTGTTTAGTGCCCACCCAAGGCCCTCTGGTGCCCACCCAAGACAGTTTGGTGCCCACCAAAGCCTCTTGGGTGCCCTCAAAGCCTGTTTGGTGCCCTCAAAGGCTCTTTGGTGCCACTCAAAGCCTGTTTAGTGCCCACCCAAGGCTGTTTGATGCCCACCAAAGCCTCTTGGGTGCCCTCAAAGCCTGTTTGGTGCCCACCAAACCTCCTTGGATGCCCTCAAAGCCTGTTTGATGCCCACCAAAGCCTCTTGGGTGCCCTCAAAGCCTGTTTGGTGCCCACCCAAGGCCCTCTGGTGCCCACCCAAGGCAGTCTGGTGCCCACCAAAGCCTCTTGGGTGCCCTCAAAGCCTCTTGGATGCCCTCAAAGGCTCTTTGGTGCCACTCAAAGCCTGTTTAATGCCCACCCAAGGCTGTTCGATGCCCACCAAAGCCTCTTGGGTGCCCTCAAAGCCTCTTGGGTGCCCTCAAAGCCTCTTTGGTGCCCATCCAAGGCTGTTTAGTGCCCACCCAAGGCAGTTTGGTGCCCACCAAAGCTTCCTGGGTGCCCTCAAAGCCTCTTTGGTGCCACTCAAAGCCTGTTTGGTGCCCACCCAAGGCTATTTAGTGCCCACCCAAAGCAGCCTGGTGCCCACCCAATGCCCTCTGATGCCCACCCAAGGCAGTCTGGTGCCCACCCAAGGCTGTTTATTGCCTACCAAAGCCTGTTTGGTGCCCACCCAAGGCTGTTTATTGCCTACCAAAGCCTGTTTGGTGCCCACCAAAGCCTGTTTGATGCCCACCCAAGGCCCTCTGGTGCCCACCCAATGCCCTCTTATGCCCACCCAAGGCACTCTGGTGCCCACCCAAGGCTGTTTATTGCCTACCAAAGCCTGTTTGGTGCCCACCAAAGCCTCTTGGGTGCCCTCAAAGACTCTTTGGTGCCCACCAAACCTCCTTGGGTGCCACTCAAAGCCTGTTTGGTGCCCACCCAATGCCCTCTGGTGCCCACCCAAGGCTGTTTATTGCCTACCAAAGCCTGTTTGGTGCCCACCAAAGCCTGTTTGGTGCCCACCCAAGGCCCTCTGGTGCCCACCCAATGCCCTCTGATGCCCACCCAAGGCACTCTGGTGCCCACCCAAGGCCCTCTGGTGCCCACCCAAGGCCCTCCGGTGCCCACCCAATGCCCTCTGGTGCCCACCCAATGCCCTCCGATACCCACCCAAGGCCCTCTGGTGCCCACCCAAGGCCCTCCGATGCCCACCCAAGACCCTCTGGTGCCCACCCAATGCCCTCTGATGCCCACCCAAGGCAGTCTGGTGCCCACCCAATGCCCTCTGATGCCCACCCAAGGCAGCCTGGTGCCCACCCAAGGCTGTTTATTGCCTACCAAAGCCTGTTTGGTGCCCACCAAAGCCTGTTTGGTGCCCACCCAATGCCCTCCGATGCCCACCCAAGGCCCTCTGGTGCCCACCCAATGCCCTCTGATGCCCACCCAATGCCCTCTTATGCCCACCCAAGGCAGTCTGGTGCCCACCCAAGGCTGTTTATTGCCTACCAAACCCTGTTTATTGCCTACCAAAGCCTGTTTGGTGCCCACCCAAGACCCTCTGGTGCCCACCCAATGCTCTCCGATGCCCACCCAAGACCCTCTGGTGCCCACCCCAAGCCCAGCTCAGGCAGATGCCAGGGGTTGGGGGGGGAGGGGCAGAGCTCTGTGGCTTTCCCCCTGCCAGCTGCGCCCACTCAGCCGCGGCAGGCAGCGACCTCGGCCATGCCCTTCCTCCTCCTCCTCCTCCCATCCTCCTCCTCCTCCGTGCCCAGGCTGCAGCCTGGCACCTTGGCACCGTGTGCAGCACCTCTGACGCAGTAGTAGGTGCCCGAATCAGCCTCCTGGAGGCCGCTGAGCTGCAGCCTGAGGCTGCCCTGGGAGTGGTCCCTGGAGAGGCTGCAGCGGCTCCGGCGCCGCCCCCCAGGGGTCGAGCACCCAACGGTGCCCTCCCCCCCGGTGCCCACCGCTGCCACCCACCCCAAAGCCCTGCCAGGGCTCTGCCTCGCCCAGCCCATGCCAGAGCTGCCGAAGGTGAAGCCTGAGGCCTTGCAGAGGAGGCTCAGGGACCCCCCCGGGGCGTAGAGGCCACCGCCGGACTCGCTCAGCTCCACCGCCGCCTGCAGCCCTGCGTGGGGGGGGAGGGAGAGGAAGAGTTAAGTGATGATGATGATGATGATGATGATGAAGGCTTTGACCCCCCCCCCCCCAACCTTCTTCCCCCCACCCTTTAACCCCCTTCCTACCCGGGAGGGCAGCCAGGAGGAGGAGGAGGAGGAGGGAGGCTGAAGGAGGTCGGAAGTTCATGGCGAGGCTGCGGAGGTGTCGCTGCCCTGGGGGGGGGGCAGCTTGGAGGGGACTTATAGGGGGAGGTCATTTGCATAGCCACGCCCCCCCCCGTGCGGCCAAGCCACGCCCACTCGTTAGTCGAGGGGGGGGTGGTTAATTGGTTGATTAATTAGGGTCCAGGGGGGATTGGTTGATTAATAAAGGGGAGAGGCTGCGGGGTTAATTAATTGGTGGATGGATTGATTGATTGATTGATTGATTGATTAATTGGCTGATTGATTACTTGGTCGATTGATTAATTAATGGGCTGATTGATTAATTGGCTGATTGATTACTTGGTCGATTGATTAATTAATGGGCTGATTGATTAATTGGCTGATTGATTACTTGGTCGATTGATTAATTAATGGGCTGATTGATTAATTGGCTGATTGATTACTTGGTCGATTGATTAATTAATGGGCTGATTGATTAATTGGCTGATTGATTACTTGGTCGATTAATTAATGGGCTGATTGATTAATTGGCTGAATGATTGATTAATTGGTTGATTTATTAATTGGTTGGTTGATTAATTGATCGATTGGTTAATTAATTGATCGATTGGTTAATTAATTGGTTGATTGATTGATTAATTGGTTCCTTAATTGGTTCGTTAATTGGTTTGTGAATAGATTGATTGGTTGATCGATTGATTGATTAATTAAGGGGACAGGCTGTGGTGTTAATTAATTGGTGGATTGATTAATTGGTTCATTAATTGGTTCCAGAGTGGAGGGATTGGTTGATTGATTGATTGATTAATTAAGGGGAGAGGCTACGGGGTTAATTAATTGGTCGATTGATTAATTAATTGGCTGGTTAATTAATTGGTCGATTGATTGATTAATTGGTCGATTGATTAATTGGTTCATTAATTGGTTCCAGAGTGGAGTGATTGGTTGATTGATGGGTTGATTGATGGGTTGATTGATTGGTTGATTCATTAAGGGGACAGGCTGTGGTGTTAGTTAATTAATTGGTTGATTGATTAAATGGTTAATTACTTGATTCATTAATTGATCAAATGATTAATTAATTGATTGATTAAATGGTTCTTGAAAGGATCAATTGATTGATTGATTCATTAAGTGGAGGGGCAATCAGGGGGAGGAATTGGGGGTAAGGGGGGGTTGGGCTTAATTAATTAATTGGTCGATTAATTAATTGGCTGATTAATTTATTGGTTGATTAATTAACTGGTTGGTTAATCGATTAAATGGTTCATTAAGTGGTGGATTAAGTGGTTCATTAACGGGTTGATTGATTGATTAACTGAATAGGAGCTAATGAGTTGATTACTTAATTGATTGATTAATTAATTTGTTCGTTAATAGAATAGGATTGGTCGAGTTAATTATTGCTGCTAATTAATCGTTTCCAACGGGTTACTTAATTATTGATTACTCATTTCCAATTGATTAATTAATTGTTTCAGTCCAGGCAATTAATTAATTCATGACAAGGAATTAATTATTGCCATTAATTGCCATTGATTAACTAACCAATTAATTATTATCAACTAATCGCTATTAATTTGTTGATTAATTAATTAACTATTATTTATTCGCTGATATTAATTAATTATGATCAATTAATCGCTATTAAATTGTCGATTAATTAATTATCTCCAGCCAATCCTTTAATTACTTCCATTGATCAATTTATTAGGCTAATTAATTGCCTAATTCCTGCTCCCAGCCGTGCCTGAGAACTCCCCCAATTAGCACTTGATTAATTAAGTAGTTCTTTAATTAATTGCCCCTCCCCCGCCGCCGGCAGAATCCCTTCCCTTTAATTAACCAATTAATCAGCCAATTAATTAATCAATCAATTCCTTTTGACCTCCCCTCCTTAATGGAGCCATTAATTAATGTCAATCTGCGCTCGTTAATTAATCAATCATTAATTAATCCATTGGCGCTCATTAATTAATCAAGCCCAATCCCTCCCTTTGTCGCCACCCCATTAATTAATCGAGCTAATTAAATGAGTTAATTAACTGATTAATAACCCTACCCCCTCCAATCTCTCCCTTTATCGCCACCTCATTAATTAATCGAGCTAATTAAGCTGCTTAATTAACTCATTAACAGCTGCAGCCCCTTCCCCCTTGGATCCTTCCACTGCTTGATTGATTAATCGCCTTAATTAATGCGACTTAATTACCTAATCAAACAACGCACAGCAGGATCGCGATCGCTGCTGCCCCCTAGTGGTTAATTAAGCGCACTGCTAATTAAGGCATTAATTAATCAATCGCTGTGCCTGTGGCTCGTTATTCACCCTCATTAAGTAATTATCCCTCTCGATTAATTAATCGATCATTAATTCATCCCTGATTAATCAATTGATCAGTCCAGGACCATTAATCGATCATTAATTCATTCCTGATTAATTAATTGATCAGTTGGGGATCATTAATCGATCATTAATTCATCCCTGATTAATTAATTGATCAGTTGGGGATCATTAATCGATCATTAACTCATCCCTGATTAATTAATTGATCAGTAAGGTATCATTAATCCATTATTAATTAACCCCGGATTAATTAATTGATGAGTCGGGGACTTTAATTGAGCGTTAATTGATCCCTGATTAGCTAATTGATTACTCCATCGTCAATTGATCATTAACTCCTCCTCTAATTAATCAATTGATAAGTCGTGGATCATTAACGCCCCTTTAATTAATTGATTGATTAACTAATGAGTATGGCATCGTTAATTGATCGTTACTTGATTGGTTAATGAACTAATTAATCCGGGGCTCATTGATTATTAATCAGGGATTAATTAATTAATTAATTGACTGTTAATTAGCATTAATTAGCGCTAATGAGGCTCGGCAGCGATGCTAATTAGCGCTAATTAGCACTAATTAGCCTGGGGGAGGCTCGGCCCTGATTGAATGAGCCAAGGGGGTTTAATTAGTGCTAATTGGCCTTGATGAGGCCTCAGATCCTCCCTTTTGGCCTCAAATCTCCACTTTTTTGACTCAAATTTCCACTTCTGGCCTCAAACTTCCACTTTTGGCCTCGAACCTTCACTTTTTGGCCTCAAATCTTCTCTTTTGGCCTCATATTTCCTCTTTTGGCCTCAAATCTTCTCTTCTGACCTCAAATTTCCATTTTTGACATCAAATTTCCTCTTCTGTCCTCAAATCTGCACTTTTGGCCTCAAATCTTCTCTTTTGGCATCAAATCCTCCCTTTTTGGCCTCAAATCTTCTCTTCTGGCCTCATATTTCCACTTTTGGCCTCAAATTCCCTCTTTTGGCCTCAAATTTCCACTTTTGGCCTCAAATCTTCTCTTCTGGCCTCAAAATTCCATTTTTGACATCAAATTTCCACTTCTGGCCTCAAATGTTCATTTTTTTTACTCAAATTTCCACTTTTGGCCTCAAATCTTCACTTTTATGACCCAAATTTCCACTTTTGGCCTCAAATCTTCCATTCTGGCCTCAAATCTTCAATTTTTGGCCTCAAATCCTCACTTTTGGCCTCAAATCTTCTCTTTTGGCCTCATATTTCCACTTTTGGCATCAAATTCCCTCTTTTGGCCTCAAATTTCCACTTTTGGACCTCAAATTTCCTCTTTTGGCCGCAAATCTTCACTTTTGGCCTCAAAACTTCTCTTCTGGCCTCAAATCTTCCCTTTTGGCCTCAAATCCTCCATTTCGACCTCCTCTGCAAGGCCTCAGCCTCCACCTTCAGCAGCTATGCCATGGTGTGGGCACGGCAGGCCCCGGGCAAGGGCCTGGAGTGGGTGGCAGGGATCTGGAGCAGTGGTGGCACCAGGTACTCGCCCTCGGTGCGAGGCCGCTGCAGCCTCTCCAGGGACAACTCCCAGGCCAGCCTCAGGCTGCAGCTCAGCAGCCTCCAGGAGGCTGATTCGGGCACCTACTACTGTGCCAAGGGTGCCTACAGTGGTGGTGGTGCTGCTGCTGCTTATATCGATGCTGCTGCTGCTGGCCCCAAGCCCCTGCCCAGTGGCGCCAGCCCAGAGCCTGCCCCCAGCCTCCAGCACCACTTCTGGCCTCAAATCTCCGCTTCTGGCCTCAAATCTTCTTCTTTGGCCTCAACTCTTCCCTTCTGGCCTCAAATCTTCCCTACTGGCCTCAACTCTCAACCTGGGCTGAGAAGAGAAGGAGGAGGAGGAGAAGCCTCAAATCTTCTCTTGGCCTCCAAGCTTCAGTTCTGGCCTCAACTCTTCCCTTTTGGCCTCAAATTTCCACTTTTGGCCTCCGATCTTCTCTTTTGGCCTCAAATCTTCCATTCTGGCCTCAAATCTCCACTTTTGGCCTCAAATCTTCACTTTTGGCCTCAAATTTCCTCTTTTAGCCTCAGATCTTCTCTTTTGGCCTCAAATTTCCTTTTTTTGGCCTCCAATTTCCTCTACTGGCCTCAAAACTTCTCTTCTTGCCTCAAATTTCCACTTTTGACCTCAGATCTTCTCTTTTGGCCTCAAATTTCCTCTTCTGGCCTCAATTTTCCACTTTTGGCCTCAAATTTCCACTTTTGGCCTCAAATCTTCACTTTTGGCCTCAAATCTTCCATTCTGGCCTCAAATCTTAACTTTTGGCCTCAAATTTCCACTTTTGGCCTCAAATCTTCTTCTATGGCCTCAACTCTTCCCTTCTGGCCTCAACTCTCAACCTGGGTTGGGGCCATCAGCACCAGCACCACCACAACCAGCACAGGTACCCCTGACACAGTAGTAGATGCCCGAATCAGCCTCCTGGAGGCTGCTGAGCTGCAGCCTGAGGCTGGCCTGGGAGTTGTCCCTGGAGAGGCTGCAGCGGCCTCGCACCGAGGGCGAGTAGGAGATGCTGCTGCTGCTGCTGCCATCAGACTTGATTCTTGCCACCCACTCCAGGCCCTTGCCCGGGGCCTGCCGTGCCCAGCTCATGGCATAGCTGCTGAAGGTGAAGCCTGAGGCCTTGCAGAGGAGGTCAAAATGGAGGATTTAAGGCCAAAAACGGAAGATTTGAGGCCAAAAAGGTGAAATTTGAGGCCAGAAGAGAGGATTTGAGGCTAAAAGTGGAGGTTCGAGGCCAAAAGGGAAGATTTGAGGCCAAAAGTGGCAATTTGAGGCCAAAAGAGGCAATTTGAGGCCAAAAGTGGCAATTTGAGGCCCAATAGGGAAAATCTGAGGCCAAAAGAGAAGATTTGAGGCTAAAAGTGGAGGTTCGAGGCCAAAAAGGAAGATTTGAGGCCAAAAGTGGAAATTTGAGGTCAAAGGTGGCAATTTGAGGCCAAAAGTGGCAATTTGAGGCCCAATAGGGAAAATTTGAGGCCAAAAGAGAAGATTTGAGGCTAAAAGGGAAGACTTGAGGCTGAAAGTGCAAATTTGAGGCCAAAAGAGAAGATTTGAGGCTAAAAGTGGAGGTTTGAGGCCAAAAGGGAAGATTTGAGGGTAGGAGAGAAGATTTGAGGCCAAAAGGGAAGATTTGAGGCCAAAAAGTGGAGATTTGAGGCCAGAAGGGAAGATTTGAGGCCAAATGAGGAAATTTGAGGCCAGATGACAAGATTTGAGGCCAAAAGAGAGGATTCGAGGCCAAGAAAAGATTTGAGGCTTCTCCTCCTCCTTCCCCTGCTGCTGCTGCAGGGCTGCAGGCGGCTGTGGAGCTGAGCGAGTCTGGCAGTGGCCTCTACACCCCCGGGGGGTCCCTGAGCCTCCTCTGCAAGGCCTCAGGCTTCACCTTCAGCGACTATGCCATGATGTGGGCACGGCAGGCCCCGGGCAAGGGCCTGGAGTTTGTGGCAAGCATCAACAGTGCTGGCAGCAGCAGCTGGTACCTGCCCTCGGTGCGAGGCCGCTGCAGCCTCTCCAGGGACAACTCCCAGGCCAGCCTCAGGCTGCAGCTCAGCAGCCTCCAGGAGGCTGATTCGGGCACCTACTACTGTGCCAAGGGTACCAGCAGTGGTTGCTGTGCTCCTAATGCTATCCTCAACGCCCTACCCAGTGCCAACCTCCTGCCCCCAGCCCACAGCCTGCTCCCAGCCTCCAGTTACACTTCTGGCCTCAAATCTTCCCTTCTGGCCTCAACCCTCCACCTTTTCTGCTCTCAGCCTCCATCATTTCCCTCCAGCGGGGCAGGCTCTGGGCTGGGGGCAGGAGGTTGGCACTGGGCATGAGGTTGGCATCGATACCATAGGCAGCATTAGCACCATAAGCATAGGCACTCTTGGCACAGTAGTAGGAGCCCGAATCAGCCTCCTGGAGGCTGCTGAGCTGCAGCCTGAGGCTGGCCTGGGAGTTGTCCCTGGAGAGGCTGCAGCGGCCTCGCACCCAGGGCGAGTAGGCAGTGCTGCTGCTGCTGCTGCTGTCGATCCCTGCCACCCTCTCCAGGCCCTTGCCCGGGGCCTGCCTCACCCATTCCATGCCATAGCTGCTGAAGGTGAAGCCTGAGGCCTTGCAGAGGAGGCTCAGGGACCCCCTGGGGAGGCTGGAGGCCACCTGCAGCCTGCAGCAGCAGAGAAGAGAAGAAGGAGGAGGAGGAGGAGGAGGAGGAGGAGGAGGAGGAGGAGGAGGAGGAGGAGGAGGAGGAGGAGGAGGAGGAGGAGGAGGAGGAGGAGGAGAAGCCTCAAATCCTTTCTTGGCCTCAAAGCTTCCCTTCCGGCCTCAAATCTTCACTTTTGGCCTCAAATCTTCACTTTTGGCCTCAAATCTTCTCTTCTGGCCTCAAAATTCCATTTTTGGCCTCAAAACTTAAGTGTTGAGCTCAAATTTTCCCCTTTTGCCTCAAATCTTCCCTTTTGGCCTCAAATTTCCTCTTTTGGCTTCAAATTTCAGTTTTTGGCCTCAAATCTTCACTTTTTTGACTCAAATTTCCACTTTTGGCCTCAAATCTTCACTTTAGAACCCAAATCTCCACTTTTGACCTCAAATCTTCTCTTCTGGCCTCAAATTTCCACTTTTTGGACTCAGATTTCCACTTTTGGCCTCAAATTCCCACTTTTGGCCTCAAATCTTCCCTTTTGGGCCTCAAATTACCATTTTTGGCCTCAAATTAACACTTTTGGCCTCAAATATTAATTTTTAGCCTCAAATCTTCCTTTTGGGCCTCAAATCTTCCTTTTGGGCCTCAAATTTCCACTTTTGGGCTCAAATCTTCTCTTTTGGCCTCAAATCTTCCCTTTTGGCCTCAAATCTTCCCTTTTGGCCTCAAATTTCCACTTTTGGCCTCAAATTAACACTTTTGGCCTCAAATTAACACTTTTGGCCTCAAATTAACACTTTTGGCCGCCTCTGCAAGGCCTCAGCCTCCACCTTCAGCAGCTGTGGCATCCTACAGTGGTGGTTATGCTGCTGCTGCCTATGGTATCGATGCCAACCTCATGCCCAGTGCCAACCTCCTGGCGCCAGCCCAGAGCCTGCCCCACTGGAGGCGAATGATGGAGGCTGAGAGCAGCAAAGGTTGAGGGTTGAGGCTAGAAGGGAAGATTTGAGGCCAAAAAGTGAAGATTTGAGGCCAAAAGTGTAAGTTTGAGGCCAAAAGGGAAGATTTGAGGCCAGAAGTGGTTGAGGTTTGGGTGCAAAGGAGCCGAGGTGGAGGTCTGGGTGGGAGGGTGGAGGCTGGGAGCAGGCTCTGGGCTGGGGGCAGGAGGTTGGCACTGGGCAGGGGGTTGGGGCCAGCAGCAGCATCGATGTAACCAGCATTAGCAGTACCACTGCTGGCACTCTTGGCACAGTAGTAGGAGCCCGAATCAGCCTCCTGGAGGCTGCTGAGCTGCAGCCTGAGGCTGGCCTGGGAGTTGTCCCTGGAGAGGCTGCAGCGGCCTCGCACCGAGGGCGAGTACCAGGTGCTGCCACCAGTGCTGATCCCTGCCACCCACTCCAGGCCCTTGCCCGGGGCCTGCCGTGCCCACACCATGCCATAGTCGCTGAAGGTGAAGCCTGAGGCCTTGCAGAGGAGGCTCAGGGACCCCCCGGGGGTGTAGAGGCCACTGCCAGACTCGCTCAGCTCCACAGCCGCCTGCAGCCCTGCAGCAGCAGCAGCAGCAGCAGGGGAAGGAGCAGGATGAGAGGGCTCCAATCCTCCCTTTTGGCCTCAATTCTTCTCTTCTGGCCTCAAATTTCCACTTTTTGGCCTCAAATCTTCCTTTTTGGCCTCAAATCTTCCCTTTTGGGCCTCAAATTTCCATTTTTGGCCTCAAATTAACACTTTTGGCCTCAAATCTTCCACTTTAAGACTCAAATCTTCTCTTTTGGCCTCAAATCTCCACTTCTGGCCTCAAATCTTCTCTTTTGATACATATTTCCACTTTTGGCCTCAAATCCTCCCTTTTGGCCTCAAATCTTCCCTTTTTGGCCTCAAATCTCCTCTTTTGGCCTCAAATTTCCACTTCTGGCCTCAAATTCTCACTTTTTGACTCAGATTTCAACTTTTGGCCTCAAATCTCCACTTGTGGCCTCAAATCTTCTCTTTTGGCCTCAAAGTTCCTCTTTTGGCCTCAAATTTCCACTTTTGGCCTCAAATCCTCCCTATGGCATGGGATGGGTGAGGCAGGCCCCGGGCAAGGGCCTGCAGTGGGTGGCAGACATCCAGAAGGGAGGCATCGTCAGGTGCCGGCCCTGGGTGCGAGGCCGCTGCAGCCTCTCCAGGGACAACTCCCAGGCCAGCCTCAGGCTGCAGCTCAGCAGCCTCCAGGAGGCTGATTCGGGCTCCTACTACTGTGCCAAGGGTGCTGCTGGTCGTTGTTGTGCCACTCCTGATGTTGTCCCCACGCCCATGCCCAGTGCCAACCTCCTGGCGCCAGCCCAGAGCCTGCCCCACTGGAGGCGAATGATGGAGGCTGAGAGCAGCAAAGGTTGAGGGTTGAGGCCAGAAGGGAAGATTTGAGGCCAGAAGTGTAACTGGAGGCTGGGAGCAGGCTCTGGGCTGGGGGCAGGAGGTTGGCACTGGGCATGGGGTTGGCATCGATACAGTTAGGAGCAGCAGCATTAGCAGCACCAGCACCATCAGCACGTTTGGCACAGTAGTAGGAGCCCGGATCAGCCTCCTGGAGGCTGCTGAGCTGCAGCCTGAGGCTGGCCTGGGAGTTGTCCCTGGAGAGGCTGCAGCGGCCTCGCACCGAGGGCAGGTACCAGCTGCTGCTGCCAGCACTGTTGATGCTTGCCACAAACTCCAGGCCCTTGCCCGGGGCCTGCCGTGCCCACATCATGCCATAGTCGCTGAAGGTGAAGCCTGAGGCCTTGCAGAGGAGGCTCAGGGACCCCCCGGGGGTGTAGAGGCCACTGCCAGACTCGCTCAGCTCCACAGCCGCCTGCAGCCCTGCAGCAGCAGCAGCAGCAGCAGGAGGGGAAAGGAGCAGGATGAGAGGGCTCCAATCCTCCCTTTTGGCCTCAAATCTTCACTCTTGGCCTCAAATCCTCCCTTTTTGGCCTCAAATTTCCATTTTTGGCCTCAAATTAACACTTTTGGCCTCAAACCTTCTGCTTTTAGACTCAAATCTTCTCTTTTGCGCTCAAACCTCCACTTCTGGCCTCAAATCTTCTCTTCTGATTCATATTTCCACTTTTGGCCTCAAATCCTCCCTTTTGGCCTCAAAACTTCTCTTTTGGCCTCAAATCCTCCCTTTTGGCCTCAAATCTTCCCTTTTTGCCCTCAAATCTCCTCTTTTGGCCTCAAATTTCCACTTCTGGCCTCAAATTTTCACTTTTTGACACAGATTTCGACTTTTGGCCTCAAATCTTCACTTTTGGCTTCAAATCTTCTCATTTGGCCTCAAATTTCCACTTTGGGCCTCAAATCTCCCCTTTTTGGCCTCCTCCTCCACCTTCTCCTTCTCCTTCCCCTTCTTCCCTTTCCCCTGCTGCTGCTGCTGCTGCAGGCTGCAGGCGGCTGTGGAGCTGAGCAAGTCTGGCAGTGGCCTCTACACCCCCGGGGGTCCCTGAGCCTCCTCTGCAAGGCCTCAGGCTTCACCTTCAGCAGCTTCACCATGTACTGGGTGAGGCAGGCCCCGGGCAAGGGCCTGGAGTGGGTGGCAGGGATCTACAGCAATGGTGGCACCAGGTACTCGCCCTCGGTCCAGGGCCGCTGCAGCCTCTCCAGGGACAACTCCCAGGCCAGCCTCAGGCTGCAGCTCAGCAGCCTCCAGGAGGCTGATTCGGGCACCTACTACTGTGCCAAGAGTACCAATAGTGATAGTGCTAATGCTGCCTATGGCATCGATGCCAACCTCATGCCCAGTGCCAACCTCCTGGCGCCAGCCCAGAGCCTTCCCCACTGGAGGCGAATGATGGAGGCTGAGAGCAGCAGAGGCTGAGGGTTGAGGCCAGAAGAGAAGATTTGACACCAGGAGTAGCAATTTGAGGCCAGAAGGGAAGATTTGAGGCCAAAAGGGAAGATTTGAGGCCAAAAGGGAAGATTGGAGGCCAAAAGTGGAAATTTAAGGCCAAAAAGGGAACATTGGAGGCCAAAAGGGAGGATTTGCCGCCAAAAGTGCACATTTGAGGCTGGAAGGGAAAATTTGAGGCCAGAAGGGAAGATTTGAGGCCAGAAGGGGAAATTTGGGGCCAAAAGGGAAGCTCTGGGGGCAAGGATGGAGGTTTGGGGCCAAGGGTGGAGGTGGAGGCTCAGAAGTGGTTGAGGTTTGAGCGCAAAGGAGCTAAGGTGGAGGTCTGGGGGGGAGGGTGGAGGCTGGGGGCAGGAGGTTGGCACTGGGCAGGGGCTTGGCATCGATGCCATAGGCATCATTGTCACCACAACCAGCACAGGTACCCTTGGCACAGTAGTAGGTGCCCGAATCAGCCTCCTGGAGGCTGCTGAGCTGCAGCCTGAGGCTGGCCTGGGAGTTGTCCCTGGAGAGGCTGCAGCGGCCTCGCACCCAGGGCGAGTAGTAGCTGACGCCAACCTTGTGGATCCCTGCCAGGAACTCCAGGCCCTTGCCCGGGGCCTGCCTCACCCATCCCATGCCAAAGTCGCTGAAGGTGAAGCCTGAGGCCTTGCAGAGGAGGCTCAGGGACCCCCCGGGGGTGTAGAGGCCACTGCCAGACTCGCTCAGCTCCACAGCCGCCTGCAGCCCTGCAGCAGCAGCAGCAGCAGGAGGGGAAGGAGGAAGAAGGAGAAGGAGAAGGCGAAGGTGGAGGAGGAGGCCAAAAAGGGGAGATTTGAGGCCAAAAGTGGAAATTTGAGGCCAAAAGAGGACATTCGAGGCCAAAAGAGGAGATTTGAGGCCAAAAGTCGAAATCTGTGTCAAAAAGTGAAAATTTGAGGCCAGAAGTGGAAATTTGAGGCCAAAAGAGGAGATTTGAGGCCAAAAGAGAAGTTTTGAGGCCAAAAGGGAGGATTTGAGGCCAAAAGTGGAAATCTGAGTTAAAAAGTGAAGATTTGAGGCCAGAAGTGGAGATTTGAGCGCAAAAGAGAAGATTTGAGTCTAAAAGAGGAAGATTTGAGGCCAAAAATGGAAATTTCAGGCCAAAAGGGAAGATTTGAGGCCAAAAAGGAAGATTTGAGGCCAAAAAGTGGAAATTTGAGGCCAAAAGGGAAGATTTGAGGCCAAAAGGGAAGATTTGAGGCAAAAGGGGGAAATTTTAGCGCAAGACTTAAGTTTTGAGGCCAAAAATGGAATTTTGAGGCCAGAAGAGAAGATTTGAGGCCAAAAGTGAAGTTTGAGGCCAAAAGTGGACATTTGAGGCCAGAAGGGAAGCTTTGAGGCCAAGAAAAGATTTGAGGCTTCTCCTTCTCCTTCTCTGCTGCTGCTGCTGCTGCAGGGCTGCAGGCGGCTGTGGAGCTGAGCGAGTCTGGCAGTGGCCTCTACACCCCCGGGGGTCCCTGAGCCTCCTCTGCAAGGCCTCAGGCTTCACCTTCAGTGACTATGCCATGTACTGGGTGAGGCAGGCCCCGGGCAAGGGCCTGGAGTGGGTGGCAGGGATCTACAGCGGTGGCAGTGCCTACTACTCGCCCTGGGTGCGAGGCCGCTGCAGCCTCTCCAGGGACAACTCCCAGGCCAGCCTCAGGCTGCAGCTCAGCAGCCTCCAGGAGGCTGATTTGGGCACCTACTACTGTGCCAAGGAAAGTGGTGCTGGTGCTGCTGCTCCTAATGCTGTCCCAACCCCCTGCCCTGTGCCAACCTCCTGCCCCCAGCCCAGAGCCTGCCCCCAGCCTCCATCCTCCCCCCCAGACCTCCGCCTCAGCTCCTTTGCGCCCAGACCTCAACCTCTTTTGGCCTCAAATCATCCATTTTGGCCTCAAATTTCCACTTTTGGCCTCAAATCTTCCCTTCTGGCCTCAAATCTCCACTTTTTGGCCTCAAATTTCCACTTTGTGCCTCAAATCCTCTCTTCTGGCCTCAACCCTCAACCTCTGCTTCTCTCAGCCTCCATCATTTCCCTCCAGGTGGGGCAGGCTCTGGGCTAGGGGCAGGAGGTTGGCACTGGGCATGAGGTTGGCATCGATACCGTTAGCACCAACAGCATAACCAGCACCAGCACTGCCAGCACTCTTGGCACAGTAGTAGATGCCCGAATCAGCCTCCTGGAGGCTGCTGAGCTGCAGCCTGAGGCTGGCCTGGGAGTTGTCCCTGGAGAGGCTGCAGCGGCCTCGCACCGAGGGCGAGTAGTAGGTGCTGGTGCCACTGGGGGAGCTGATCTCTGCCACCCACTCCAGGCCCTTGCCCGGGGCCTGCCGTGCCCACACCATGTTGTAGTTGCTGAAGGTGAAGCCTGAGGCCTTGCAGAGGAGGCTCAGGGACCCCCCGGGGGTGTAGAGGCCACTGCCAGACTCGCTCAGCTCCACAGCCGCCTGCAGCCCTGCAGCAGCAGCAGCAGGGGAAGGAGGAGGAGAAGCCTCAAATCTTTTCTTGGCCTCAAATCTTCCCTTCTGGCCTCAAATGTCCACTTTTGGCCTCAAACCTTCGCTTTTGGCCTCAAATCTTCTCTTCTGGCCTCAAAATTCCATTTTTGGCCTCAAATCTTAAGTCTTGCGCTAAAATTTTCCCCTTTCGCCTCAAATCTTCTCTTTTGGCCTCAAATCTTCCCTTTTGGCCTCAAATCTTCCCTTTTGGCCTCCTCCTCCACCTTCTCCTTCTCCTTCTCCTTCTTCCTCCTTCCCCTGCTGCTGCTGCTGCTGCAGGGCTGCAGGCGGCTGTGGAGCTGAGCGAGTCTGGCAGTGGCCTCTACACCCCCGGGGGGGTCCCTGAGCCTCCTCTGCAAGGCCTCAGGCTTCACCTTCAGCAGCTCTGGCATGCACTGGGCACGGCAGGCCCCGGGCAAGGGCCTGGAGTGGGTGGCAGGGATCTACAGCAGTGGCCAATACACCTACTACTCGCCCTGGGTGCGAGGCCGCTGCAGCCTCTCCAGGGACAACTCCCAGGCCAGCCTCAGGCTGCAGCTCAGCAGCCTCCAGGAGGCTGATTCGGGCACCTACTACTGTGCCAAGGGTACCTGTGCTGGTTGTGGTGACAATGATGCCTATGGCATCAATGCCAAGCCTCTGCCCAGTGCCAACCTCCTGCCCCCAGCCTCCATCCTCTCACCCAGACCTCCGCCTTAGCTCCTTTGCGCTCAAACCTCAACCACTTCTGAGCCTCCACCTCCACCCTTGGCCCCAAACCTCCATCCTTGCCCCCAGAGCTTCCCTTTTGGCCCCAAATTTCCCCTTCTGGCCTCAAATCTTCCCTTCTGGCCTCAAATTTTCCCTTCCGGCCTCAAATGGGCACTTTTGGCGGCAAATCCTCCCTTTTGGCCTCAAATCTTCCCTTTTTGGCCTTAAATTTCCACTTTTGGCCTCAAATCTTCCCTTTTGGCCTCAAATCCTCCCTTCTGGCCTCAAATGTTCCCTTTTTGGCCTTAAATTTCCACTTTTGGCCTCAAATCCTCTCTTTTGGCCTCAAATCTTCCCTTTTGGACTCAAATCCTCCCTTTTGGCCTCAAATCTTCCCTTTTGGCCTCAAATCTTCCATTTTTGGCCTTAAATCTTCACTTCTGGCCTCAAATCTTCTCTTTTGGCCTCAAATTGCTACTTCTGGTGTCAAATCTTCTCTTCTGGCCTCAAATCTTCCCTTCTGGCCTCAACCCTCCACCTTTGCTGCTCTCAGCCTCCATCATTCACCTCCAGTGGGGCAGGCTCTGGGCTGGGGGCAGGAGGTTGGCACTGGGCAGGGGCTTGGGACAGCATTAGGACCACAGCAACCACTGCCAGCACGTTTGGCACAGTAGTAGGTGCCCGAATCAGCCTCCTGGAGGCTGCTGAGCTGCAGCCTGAGGCTGGCCTGGGACTCGTCCCTGGAGAGGCTGCAGCGGCCTCGCACCGAGGGCAGGTACTTGATGGTTTTGCCATCAGCACTGATTGCTGCCACCCACTCCAGGCCCTTGCCCGGGGCCTGCCTCACCCAGTACATGGTGAAGCTGCTGAAGGTGAAGCCTGAGGCCTTGCAGAGGAGGCTCAGGGACCCCCCGGGGAGGCTGGAGGCCACCTGCAGCCTGCAGCAGCAGAGAAGAGAAGGAGAAGGAGGAGGAGGAGGAGAAGCCTCAAATCCTTTCTTGGCCTGAAAGCTTCCCTTCCGGCCTCAAATCTTCACTTTTGGCCTCAAATCTTCTCTTCTGGCCTCAAAATTCCATTTTTGGCCTCAAAACTTAAGTGTTGAGCTAAAATTTTCCCCTTTTGCCTCAAATCTTCCCTTTTGGCCTCAAATTTCCTCTTTTGGCTTCAAATTTCCACTTTTGGCCTCAAATTTCCACTTTTGGCCTCAAATCTTCCCTTTTGGGCCTCAAATTACCATTTTTGGCCTCAAATTAACACTTTTGGCCTCAAATATTAATTTTTGGCCTCAAATCTTCCTTTTGGGCCTCAAATCTTCCTTTTGGGCCTCAAATTTCCACTTTTGGGCTCAAATCTTCTCTTTTGGCCTCAAATCTTCCCTTTTGGCCTCAAATTTCCACTTTTGGCCTCAAATTAACACTTTTGGCCGCCTCTGCAAGGCCTCAGCCTCCACCTTCAGCAGCTGTGGCATCCTACAGTGCTGGTTATGCTGCTGCTGCCTATGGTATCGATGCCAACCTCATGCCCAGTGCCAACCTCCTGGCGCCAGCCCAGAGCCTGCCCCACTGGAGGCGAATGATGGAGGCTGAGAGCAGCAAAGGTGGAGGGTTGAGGCCAGAAGGGAAGATTTGAGGCCAGAAGAGAAGATTTGAGGCCAGAAGTGTAAATTTGAGGCCAAAAGGGAAGATTTGAGGCCAGAAGTGGAAATTTGAGGCCAAAAAGCGAACATTTGAGGCCAAAAGGGAGGATTTGCCGCCAAAAGTGCACATTTGAGGCCGAAAGGGAAAATTTGAGGCCAGAAGGGAAGATTTGAGGCCAAAAGGGGAAATTTGGGGCCCAAAGGGAAGCTGTGGGGGCAAGGATGGAGGTTTGGGGCCAAGGGTGGAGGTGGAGGCTCAGAAGTGGTTGAGGTTTGAGCGCAAAGGAGCTAAGGTGGAGGTCTGGTGGGGAGGGTGGAGGCTGCAGCAATATCACAGCCAACAGCACCAACACTGTCACCCCTGGCACAGTAGTAGGTGCCCGAATCAGCCTCCTGGAGGCTGCTGAGCTGCAGCCTGAGGCTGGCCTGGGAGTTGTCCCTGGAGAGGCTGCAGCGGCCTCGCACCCAGGGCAGGTACCAGCTGCTGCTGCCAGCAGGGTCGATGCTTGCCACATACTGCAGGCCCTTGCCCGGGGCCTGCCTCACCCATCCCATGCCATAGCTGCTGAAGGTGGAGGCTGAGGCCTTGCAGAGGAGGCCAAAAGGGAAGATTTGAGGCCAGAAGTGAAGATTTAAGGGCAAAAAGGGAAGATTTGAGGCCAAAAGTGGAAATTTGAGCTCAGCGGAGGAAATTTGAGGCCAAAAGGGAAGATTTGAGGTCAAAAGTGGAAATTTGAGCTCAGAAGAGGAAATTTGAGGCCAAAAAGTGGAGATTTGAGGCCAAAAGAGAAGATCTGAGGCCAGAAGAGAGGATTTGTGGCCAGAAGAGAAGCTTTGAGGCCAAAAGAGTAAATTTGAGGCCAAAACTGAAGATCTGAGGCCAAAAGGGAAGATTTGAGGCCAAAAAGAGAACATTTGAGGCCAAAAGAGGCAATTTGAGGCCAAAATGGAAGATTTGAGTGAAAAGATGAAGATTTGAAACCAGAAAGTGAAGATTCGAGGGTAGGAGAGAGGATTTGAGGGCAAAAGTAAAGATTTGAGGCCAAAAAGTGGAGATTTGAGGCCAAATGAGGAAATTTGAGGCCAGATGACAAGATTTGAGGCCAGAAGAGAGGATTTGAGGCCAAAGGTGAAGATTTGAGGCTTCTTCTTCTCCTCTTCCTTCCCCTCCTGCTGCTGCAGGGCTGCAGGCGGCTGTGGAGCTGAGCGAGTCTGGCAGTGGCCTCTACACTCCCGGGGGGTCCCTGAGCCTCCTCTGCAAGGCCTCAGGCTTCACCTTCAGCGACTATGGCATGAGCTGGGTGAGGCAGGCCCCGGGCAAGGGCCTGCAGTGGGTGGCAGGGATCCACAGCAGTGGCAATGCCTACTACTCGCCCTGGGTGCGAGGCCGCTGCAGCCTCTCCAGGGACAACTCCCAGGCCAGCCTCAGGTTGCAGCTCAGCAGCCTCCAGGAGGCTGATTCGGGCTCCTACTACTGTGCCAAGAGTGCTGATGCTGGTGGTGCTGGTGCTAACAGAATCGATGCCAACCCCGTGCCCAGTGCCAACCTCCTGGCGCCAGCCCAGAGCCTGCTCCCAGCCTCCATTAACACTTGTGGCCTCAAATCTTCCCTTCTGGTCTCAAATCTTCCCTTCTGGCCTCAACCCTCCACCTTTGCTGCTCTCAGCCTCCATCATTCGCCTCCAGTGGGGCAGGCTCTGGGCTCAGGGCAGGAGGTTGGCACTGGGCAGGGGCTTGGCATCGATGCCATCCGCACCAGCAGCATAACCACCACTGTAGGCACTCTTGGCACAGTAGTAGGTGCCCGAATCAGCCTCCTGGAGGCTGCTGAGCTGCAGCCTGAGGCTGGCCTGGGAGTTGTCCCTGGAGAGGCTGCAGCGGCCTCGCACCGAGGGCGAGTACCTGGTGCCACCACTGCTCCAGATCCCTGCCACCCACTCCAGGCCCTTGCCTGGGGCCTGCCTCACCCATCCCATGCCATAGTCGCTGAAGGTGAAGCCTGAGGCCTTGCAGAGGAGGCTCAGGGACCCCCCGGGGGTGTAGAGGCCACTGCCAGACTCGCTCAGCTCCACAGCCGCCTGCAGCCCTGCAGCAGCAGCAGCAGCAGAGAAGGAGAGGGAAGAGGAGGAGGAGAAGCCTCAAATCCTTTCTTGGCCTCAAAGCTTCCCTTCTGGCCTCAAATTTCCACTTTTTGGCCTCAAATCTTCTCTTCTGGCCTCAAAATTCCATTTTTGGCCTCAAATCTTAAGTCTTGCGCTAAAATTTCCCCCTTTTGCCTCAAATCTTCCCTTTTGGCCTCAAATTTCCACTTTTTGGCCTCAAATCTTCCTTTTTGGCCTCAAATCTTCCCTTTTGGGCCTCAAATTTCCATTTTTGGCCTCAAATTAACACTTTTGGCCTCAAACCTTCTACTTTTAGACTCAAATCTTCTCTTTTGCGCTCAAACCTCCACTTCTGGCCTCAAATCTTCTCTTTTGATTCATATTTCCACTTTTGGCCTCAAATCCTCCCTTTTGGCCTCAAATCCTCCCTTTTGGCCTCAAATCTTCCATTTTTGCCCTCAAATCTCCTCTTTTGGCCTCAAATTTCCACTTTTGGCCTCAAATTTTCACTTTTTGACACAGATTTCGACTTTTGGCCTCAAATCTCCTCTTTGGGCCTCAAATCTCCTCTTTTGGCCTCAAATTTCCTCTTTTGGCCTCAAATTTCCACTTTTGGCCTCAAATCTTCCCTTTTTGGCCTCCTCCTCCACCTTCTCCTTCCCCTTCCTCCTTCTCCTTCTTCCTCTTCCTCTCCTCCTGCTGCTGCTGCTGCTGCAGGGCTGCAGGAGGCTGTGGAGCTGAGCGAGTCTGGCAGTGGCCTCTACACCCCCGGGGGGTCCCTGAGCCTCCTCTGCAAGGCCTCAGCCTCCACCTTCAGCAGCTATGGCATGGGATGGGTGAGGCAGGCCCCGGGCAAGGGCCTGGAGTTTGTGGCAAGCATCCACAAGGATGGCAGCAGCAGCTGGTACCTGCCCTGGGTGCGAGGCCGCTGCAGCCTCTCCAGGGACAACTCCCAGGCCAGCCTCAGGCTGCAGCTCAGCAGCCTCCAGGAGGCTGATTCGGGCTCCTACTACTGTGCCAGGGCTGCTGCTGGTTATGCTGGTGCTAAGGGTATCGATGCCAACCCCATGCCCAGTGCCAACCTCCTGCCCCCTGCAGCAAAGGTTCAGGGTTGAGGCCAAAAAGAGAAGATTTGAGGCCAAAA
>NW_026974694.1:0-20769 GCF_015220805.1 Pogoniulus pusillus
TCTTTCCTCCCTCAATTTCCCCTTTCCCCCCCTCACTTCCCCCTCTCCCCCCCCAAATTCCCCTCCCCCCCCCCCCCTCCAGGAGCTCCTTTCCCTTCCCCCTCTCCTGCCCTTCCCCGGCGCGGCCAGCAGGGGGCACTGCTGAGCCAGCTCCAGCTCAGCCCTGGGCTGGGGGCAGCTTTGAGCACAGCCTCAGTCTGGGGGCAGGGGAGGAGCTGCTGCTTGGTTGCTCTTTGCTCGGGGGTGGGAAGAGGAGGAAGAGGAGGAAGAGGAGGAAGAGGAGGAAGAGGAGGAAGAGGAGGAAGAGGAGGAAGAGGAGGAAGAGGAGGAAGAGGAGGAAGAGGAGGAAGAGGAGGAAGAGGAGGAAGAGGAGGAAGAGGAGGAAGAGGAGGAAGAGGAGGAAGAGGAGGAAGAGGAGGAAGAGGAGGAAGAGGAGGAAGAGGAGGAAGAGGAGGAGGAGAAGAAAGAGGAGGAGGAGGAGGAGGAGAAGAAGAGGAGGAGGAGGAGGAGAAGAAGAGGAGGAGGAGGAGGAGAGAAGAAGAGGAGGAGGAGGAGGAGAAGAGGAGGAGGAGGAGAAGAGGAGGAGGAGGAGAAGAGGAGGAGGAGGAGAAGAGGAGGAGGAGAAGAGGAGGAGGAGGAGGAGAAGAGGAGGAGGAGGAGGAGAGGAGGAGGAGAAGAAGAGGAGGAGGAGAAGAAGAGGAGGAGGAGAAGAAGAGGAGGAGGAGAAGAAGAGGAGGAGGAGAAGAAGAGGAGGAGGAGAAGAAGAGGAGGAGGAGAAGAAGAGGAGGAGGAGAAGAAGAGGAGGAGGAGAAGAAGAGGAGGAGGAGAAGAAGAGGAGGAGGAGAAGAAGAGGAGGAGGAGAAGAAGAGGAGGAGGAGAAGAAGAGGAGGAGGAGAAGAAGAGCAGGAGGAGGAGAAGAAGAGCAGGAGGAGGAGAAGAAGAGGAGGAGGAGAAGAAGAGGAGGAGGAGAAGAAGAGGAGGAGGAGAAGAAGAGGAGGAGGAGGAGGATGAGAAGGAAGAGGAGGGGGAGGAGGATGAGGAGGATAAGAAGGAGGAGGAGGAGAAGAAGAAGAGGAGGATGAGGAGGAGGAGGCAGAGTCCATTCGGCCTCACAGAAGCCATAAAGGCGCTGAGGGAGCGGCGCCGAGTGGGGGAAAGGCGATTGAGAGGCGGCGGCGGCGGAGGACGGATCTGGGAGGGAGGGAGGGAGGAGGAGGAGGAGGAGGCCGGGGGGGGGGGGGGAGGAAGGGCGCTAGGGCAGGGGGGGCCCGTTGACGCCGGGGTGGTAGAAGGCACAGTTGTTCTCGTACCTGCAGCTGCCCTTCAGCATGAAGTGGCGACAGACGGCGCGGGTCGACATGTCTGCGTGAGAGAGAGTGGGGTGGGGGGGGGAAGCCACACCCCAGCCGGGGGGGGGGGGAGGGAGGGAGGGGGGGGAGGGAGAGGGAGAGGAAGGGGAGAGGGATAGGAAGGGGAGAGGGAGAGGAGAGCAACATGAGGAGGAAGAGGTGGGGGAGGGAGAAGGTCCAAACGAAAACAGGAGCGCGTCAGGCGCCGGCGCTGCCCTCCCCCCGCCCTGGTCAAAAGCTGCCCTCTCCCCCCTGCCCTTCCTCCTTCTCCCCTTCCCTTCCTCCTCCTCCTTCTCCCCTTCCCTTCCTCCTCCTCCTCCTTCTCCCCTTCCCTTCCTCCTCCTCCTCCTTCTCCCCTTCCCTTCCTCCTCCTCCTTCTCCCCTTCCCTTCCTCCTCCTCCTTCTCCCCTTCCCTTCCTCCTCCTCCTTCTCCTCCTCCCCCAGAGTTCATTCCCGGCGCATTGGAGGTGGCTGGAGGGGAGAGGGGGGAGAGGGGAGAGGGGAGGGAGGGGAGGAGGGAGGGAGGAGAGAGGGGAGGGGAGGGAGGAGAGAGGGAGAGGGGGGAGAGGGGAGAGGGGGGAGGGGGGAGAGGGGGGAGGGGGGAGGGGGGGGAGGGGGGAGGGAGGAGAGAGGGGAGGGGAGGGAGGGGAGGGGGAAGGGAGTGCAACATGAGGAGGAAGAGGAGGGGGAGGGAGAAGGTCCAAACACAACAGGAGCACATCAGGCGCCGGCGCTGCCCTCCCCCCTCCCCTTCTTCCTCCTCCTCCTCCTCTCCCCCCCCCCCCCCCCCCCCCCCCCCCCCCCCCCCCCCCCCCCCCCCCGAGTCCACTCCCGGCGCACTGGAGGCAGCTGGAGGAGAGGGGGGAGGGGAAGAGGGAGGGGAGAGAGAGAGGTTGAGGGGGGGAGGGGCAGCAATGGGCCCCGGGGAGGTGCCTGAGGGCCTGGCTTGAAGTGGTGGAGGAGGAGGATGGGGGAGAGGGGTGGGGTTGAGCCTCAACAGGGCCTTGAGCTAGGCCTGGCCTGGAGCTGAGCCTCAACAGGGCCTTGAGCTAGGCCTGGCCTGGAGCTGAGCCTCAACAGGGCCTTGAGCTAGGCCTGCCCTGGAGCTGAGCCTCAACAGAGCCTTGAGCTAGGCCTGGCCTGGAGCTGAGCCTCAACAGAGCCTTGAGCTAGGCCTGGCCTGGAGCTGAGCCTCAACAGGGCCTGGAGCTAGGCCTGGCCTGGAGCTGAGCCTCAACAGAGCCTTGAGCTAGGCCTGGCCTGGAGCTGAGCCTCAACAGAGCCTTGAGCTAGGCCTGGCCTGGAGCTGAGCCTCAACAGAGCCTTGAGCTAGGCCTGGCCTGGAGCTGAGCCTCAACAGGGCCTGGAGCTAGGCCTGGCCTGGAGCTGAGCCTCAACAGGGCCTGAAGCTAGGCCTGGCCTGGAGCTGAGCCTCAACAGGGCCTGGAGCTAGGCCTGGCCTGGAGCTGAGCCTCAACAGAGCCTTGAGCTAGGCCTGGCCTGGAGCTGAGCCTCAACAGGGCCTTGAGCTAGGCCTGGCCTGGAGCTGAGCCTCAACAGGGCCTTGAGCCCTGCCCCACAGCCTGGCCTTGAGGCTAAGCTGGTCCCAGGGCCTGCTGCAGAACCAGGCCCAACTCCCAGCATGCCTTGCTGCTGCTCTAGAACTAGGCCTAACTCCCAGCAGGCCTCAGGACCTACCCAAGCTTAACTCCCAGCATGCTTTGCTCCTGCTCTAGAGCCAGGCCCAACTCCCAGCAGGCCTCAAGGCCTAGCCAAGCTGAACTCCCAGCATGCTTTGCTACTTGCCCTAGAGCCAGGCCCAACTCCCAGCAGGCCCCAGGGCCTATTCTGGACCTGTGCTTCCACTCCCAGCATCCTTTGCTGCCTGCCCTAGAGCCAGGCCCAACTCCCAGCATGCTTTGCAGCTACCCTGGAACTGGTCCCAACTCCCAGCAGGCCTCAAGGCCTAGCCAAGCTGAACTCCCAGCATGCTTTGCTGCCTGCCCTAGAGCCAGGCCCAACTCCCAGCAGGCCTCAAGGCCTACCCAAGCTTAACTCCCAGCATGCTTTGCTGCCTGCCCTAGAGCCAGGCCCAACTCCCAGCATGCTTTACAGCCTGTCCTAGAGCCAGGCCCAACTCCCAGCATGCTTTACAGCCTGCCCTAGAGCTGGGCCTAACTCCCTGCAGGCCTCAAGGCCTAGCCAAGCTTAACTCCCAGCATGCTTTGCTGCCTGCCCTAGAGCCAGGCCCAATTCCCAGCATGCTTTGAGCTCTACTCTAGAGCTGGTCCCAACTCCCGCTAGGCCTCAGGGCCTGCCCCAGCGCTGAACTCCCAGCATCCTTTGCTGCTGCTGCCCATTCCCAGCATGCCTCAGGGCCTTCCCTGAGCGCCAAAAGCCAACTCCCAGCATCCTTTGCTGCTGCCCTGGAACTGGTCCTAACTCCCAGCAGGCCTCAAGGTCTACCCAAGCTTAACTCCCAGCATGCTTTGCTGCCTGCCCTAGACCTGGTCCTAACTCCCAGCATCCTTTGCTGCTGCCCCACACCTCCCAGCATGCCTCAGGGCCCGCTCCCTAGAACTGGTTTTTAACTCCCAGCAGGCCTTGGGGCCTAGCCCAGCGCTGAAGTCCAACTCCCAGCATGCTTTGTGGTCTGGCTCTAACTCCTAACAGGCCTCAGGGCCTGCTCTAGAACCAGCCTTAACTCCCAGCATGCTTTGTGGTCTGGCTCTAACTCCTAACAGGCCTCAGGGCCTGCTCTAGAACCAGCCTCAGCTCCCAGCAGGCCTTGCCCTAGCAACAGCCTCAACTCCCAGCAGGCCTTGCTGCCCCCTGCTCTAGAACCAAGCTTAAGTCCCAGCAGGCCTTGCTCTAACAGCAGCCTCAGCTCCCAGCAGGCCTTGCTCTAACAGCAGCCTCAGCTCCCAGCAGGCCTTGCTCTAACAGCAGCCTCAGCTCCCAGCAGGCCTTGCTGCCCCCCGATTTAAAACCAAGCTTAACTCCCAGCAGGCCTTGCTCTAGAACCAGCCTCAGCTCCCAGCAGGCCTCGCTCTAGAACCAGCCTCAGCTCCCAGCAGGCCTCGCTCTAGAACCAGCCTCAGCTCCCAGCAGGCCTCGCTCTAGAACCAGCCTCAGCTCCCAGCAGGCCTCGCTCTAGAACCAGCCTCAGCTCCCAGCAGGCCTCGCTCTAGAACCAGCCTCAGCTCCCAGCAGGCCTCGCTCTAGAACCAGCCTCAGCTCCCAGCAGGCCTCGCTCTAGAACCAGCCTCAGCTCCCAGCAGGCCTCGCTCTAGAACCAGCCTCAGCTCCCAGCAGGCCTCGCTCTAGAACCAGCCTCAGCTCCCAGCAGGCCTCACTCTAGAACCAGCCTCAGCTCCCAGCAGGCCTCGCTCTAGAACCAGCCTCAGCTCCCAGCAGGCCTCGCTCTAGAACCAGCCTCAGCTCCCAGCAGGCCTCACTCTAGAACCAGCCTCAGCTCCCAGCAGGCCTCACTCTAGAACCAGCCTCAGCTCCCAGCAGGCCTTGCTGCCCCCTGCTCTAGAACCAGGCTTAACTCCCAGAAGGCCTTGCTCTAGAACCAGTTTCAACTCCCAGCAGGCCTTGCTGGCCTCGCTCTAGCAGCAGCCTCAGCTCCCAGCAGGCCTTGCTGCCCCCTGCTCTAGAACCAAGCTTAAGTCCCAGCAGGCCTTGCTCTAGAACCAGCCTCAACTCCCAGCAGGCCTTGCTGCCCCCTGCTCTAAAACCAGGCTTAACTCCCAGCAGGCCTCACTCTAGCAGCAGCCTCAGCTCCCAGCAGGCCTTGCTCTAGAATCAGCCTCAACTCCCAGCAGGCCTTGCTGCCCCCTGCTCTAAAACCAGGCTTAACTCCCAGCAGGCCTTGCTCTAGCAGCAGCCTCAGCTCCCAGCAGGCCTTGCTCTAGCAGCAGCCTCAGCTCCCAGCAGGCCTTGCTCTAGAACCAGCCTCAACTCCCAGCAGGCCTTGCTCTAGAACCAGCCTCAACTCCCAGCAGGCCTTGCTCTAGAACCAGCCTCAACTCCCAGCAGGCCTCACTCTAGAACCAGCCTCAGCTCCCAGCAGGCCTCACTCTAGAACCAGCCTCAGCTCCCAGCAGGCCTTGCTGCCCCCTGCTCTAGAACCAGGCTTAACTCCCAGAAGGCCTTGCTCTAGAACCAGTTTCAACTCCCAGCAGGCCTTGCTGGCCTCGCTCTAGCAGCAGCCTCAGCTCCCAGCAGGCCTTGCTGCCCCCTGCTCTAGAACCAAGCTTAAGTCCCAGCAGGCCTTGCTCTAGAACCAGCCTCAACTCCCAGCAGGCCTTGCTGCCCCCTGCTCTAAAACCAGGCTTAACTCCCAGCAGGCCTCACTCTAGCAGCAGCCTCAGCTCCCAGCAGGCCTTGCTCTAGAATCAGCCTCAACTCCCAGCAGGCCTTGCTGCCCCCTGCTCTAAAACCAGGCTTAACTCCCAGCAGGCCTTGCTCTAGCAGCAGCCTCAGCTCCCAGCAGGCCTTGCTCTAGCAGCAGCCTCAGCTCCCAGCAGGCCTTGCTCTAGAACCAGCCTCAACTCCCAGCAGGCCTTGCTCTAGAACCAGCCTCAACTCCCAGCAGGCCTTGCTCTAGAACCAGCCTCAACTCCCAGCAGGCCTTGCTCTAGAACCAAGCTCAACTCCCAGCAGGCCTTGCTCTAGAACCAAGCTTAACTCCCAGCAGGCCTTGCTCTAGAACCAAGCTTAACTCCCAGCAGGCCTTGCTCTAGAACCAAGCTTAACTCCCAGCAGGCCTTGCTCCTGCCCCGCCCTGTGGCTGCCCTGCAGCCCTGGGGAGGGTCCCTGGGCGGTGGGGGAGGGGCTGGTGGGCTCCCTGCTCTCCCAGCACGCCCTGCGGCACTCCCAGCATGCCCTGCTCCTGTACGGGGGGGGGGGGGGGGGAGGGGTCTCTGTGTCCCCTTTCACCCCCCCCTTGCCCCCCCCTGCTCCTGCCCCCCCCCCGCCCTAGAGCCCCATGGGAGGGCGGCGCCAGTCAGGGCCTCGACCCCAGGGCCCAGGAGGCTCCAGGGGGTGCGGGGGGGGAGGTTCCCCCCCCCCTCCAGCGGGGCAGGAAAGGGGGTGGGGGCGGCGGGGGGGGGGAGGGGGCACCCACAGGCCCGTCCCAGCCTGGGCCAGGGCCGGGCCCGCCCCAAAGCCAGGCCCCGCCGCAGCCTCCTCCTCCTCCTCCTCCTCCACCTCCTCCTCCTCCCCCTCCCCTCGAGGGCGGCGCCGGGGGGGGAGGGCATTTACCTCCTCCGTGGCCGCCGCCGTGCCCCCGGGGGTGGTCTCCGGGGTGGCCTCTGCCGTGCTCGCCGTGGCCAAGGGGGGGCCCCCCCCTGGAACCGCTATTTGGGGGGCCCCCGTTGCGTCCCCCCCCACCCCCTCCTCCTCCTCCTCCTCCTCCGCGGCAGCGATAGGGGTGGGGGTCGGCGCCGCTTCGCCCCCGGGGGCGGTGGAAGGGGCCCCCCCCGCGCATGCCGCCGCCGCCGCCGCCGTGGGGTGGGGGAGGGGGGGGGCCGCCTCGTAAGGACCCCCCCCCCCCCATCCGGACCGTCCCAAAAGTCGTTGCCGCCTCCTCCGCCGCCGCCGCGGGGTGGGGGGGGGGGGCCTAAGAGTCGGGGACCACCTGGGAGTCCTGGGCCCGGGGGGTGATTGGGACCCCCCCCGCCGCCTCCGTGGGGTCCTGTGGGGGGAGGGAGGAGAAAATCAGTGCGGGGAGGGGGCAGAAAGAGGAGGGGGGAGAGGGGGACAAAACGGGGGAGGAGGAGGAGGAGACTGGGACAAGAGGGGGGGAGGGGGACAAAAAGGGGGGGGGGGGAGGCGGGGGGGAAAAAAGGTGGGGGGGGGAGGAGGAGAGGGGGAAAAAAGGGGGGGGAGGAGGAGAGGGAAAAAAAAGGGGGGGGAGGAGGAGAGGGAAAAAAAAGGGGGGGGAGGAGGAGAGGGAAAAAAAAGGGGGGGGGAGGAGGAGGAGAGGGGGGCAAAAGGGGGGGGAGGAGGAGGAGAGGGGGACAAAAGGGGGGGGGAGGAGGAGGAGAGGGGGACAAAAGGGGGGGGGAGGAGGAGGAGAGGGGGACAAAAGGGGGGGGGAGGAGGAGGAGAGGGGGACAAAAGGGGGGGGGAGGAGGAGGAGAGAGGGACAAAAGGGGGGGGAGGAGGAGGAGAGAGGGGGACAGAAGCAGGGGGAGGAGGAGGAGGAGAGAGGGGGACAGAAGAGGGGGGAGGAGGAGGGAACAGAAGGGGGAGGGGGGAAGGAGGAGAGGGGGACAGGAGGGGGGGACACACAGAAGTGGGGGGGACTCAGCAGGGCCCATCGGGGGTGTCCCTGCCCCCCAGGGCTGTCACTCACCAGGCATGGGCCCCCCCGGGGGGAAGTGCTGCATGCCCTTGGGGCCTGGGGGGAAGCCATTGGCCATGGGGCCTGGGCCCAGCAAGCCGTGGGGCACTGCGGGGGGGGGAGGAGAGCAGTTGGAGGAGAGGGGCGGGGGGGAGGGGAGACCCCCCCGGAGCCCCACCCCAACGGGCAACAGGCCCCTCCCAGCGCTCCCAGTGCCCTCCCAGCGCTCCCAGTGCCTCTTCCAGTGCTGCCCAGTCCCCTCCCAGTGCCCTCCCAGCGCTCCCAATCCCTCTCCCAGCGCTCCCAGTCCCCTCCCAGCGCTCCCAGTCCCCTCCCAGCGCTCCCAGTCCCCTCCCAGCGCTCCCAGTCCCTCTCCCAGCGCTCCCAATCCCTCTCCCAGCGCTCCCAGTCCCCTCCCAGCGCTCCCAGTCCCCTCCCAGCGCTCCCAGTCCCCTCCCAGCACTTCCCAGTGCCTCTCCCAGCGCTCCCCAGTCCCCTCCCAGTGCTCTCAATCCCCCTCCCAGCACTTCCCAGTGCCCTCCCAGTGCTCCCCAGTCCCCTCCCAGTGCTCTCAATCCCCCTCCCAGCACTTCCCAGTGCCCTCCCAGTGCTCCCAGTGCCCTCCCAGCAGCCTCACCTCCTCCAGGCCCAGGCCCTTGCAGGTTGCCCAGCAGGTGCTTGATCTTCTCGGAGTAGTCAGGCTGCTTGAGCAGCTCCTCGGCCTTGTGCGGGCTGGGACCGCCCTGGGGGGGAGGGAGGCAGGAAGGAAGGAGGGGGAAGGAAGGCAGGAAGGAAGGAAGGAGGGGGAAGGAAGGCAGGAAGGAAGGAAGGAGGGGGAAGGAAGGCAGGAAGGAAGGAAGGAGGGGGAAGGAAGGCAGGAAGGAAGGAAGGAGGGGGAAGGAAGGCAGGAAGGAAGGAAGGAGGGGGAAGGAAGGCAGGAAGGAAGGAAGGAGGGGGAAGGAAGGCAGGAAGGAAGGAAGGAGGGGGAAGGAAGGCAGGAAGGAAGGAGGGGGAGGAAGGCAGGCAGGCAGGAGGGGGAGGAAGGAGAAGGACACCACAATTAACTCAGAGGGGATCCCCCCCCACCAACGCTGCCCCCCAGCGGCGCCGCCGCCGCCCCCCCCACCCTGGGAGGTGGAGGAAGAGGAAGAGGAGGAGAGGGAGGAGGAGGAGGAGGAGGCTGAAGGTTACCATGATGGAGCTGAGGATCTCCTGCATGTTGATGGGGGGGGCTGGGGCGGGGCCCTGGGGGCTCTTCCCTGCCCCCACGCTGCCCATCAGGTTCGCCAGCACCGGGGGCAGTTTGGTCCCGGGGGGAGGGGGGGGGCCTGGCCCCCCCAGGCCGCCGGATCCCTCGGGGCAGGGAGAGGAGGAGGAGGAGCCGCCGGGATCCTCGCCGAATGGGATCTCCTCTGGGGAGCACTCCTGAGGGGGGGAGGGGAGGGGACACAGAGAGGGGTTAAGGTGGGAGGAGGAAGCACCCAGGGATCGACTGGGATCACCTAGGGTGAGTGCCCCCCCCCACACACAGCCTGGATCCAAGGGATCCTCTGCAATCAGCTCCCCCACAGCATGGATCTAAGGGATCCTCTGCAGTCAGCTCCCCCAACAGACTGGATCCAAGGGATCCTCTGCAGTCAGCTCCCCCCAAGCCTGGATCTAAAGGATCCTCTGCAGTCAGCTCCTTACAGCCTGGATCTCTGCAGTCAGCTCCCTCACAGCCTGGATCTAAAGGATCCTTTGCAGTCAGCTCCCCCAACAGCCTGGATCTAAAGGATCCTCTGCAGTCAGCTCCCCCAACAGCCTGGATCTAAAGGATCCTCTGCAGTCAGCTCCCCCAACAGCCTGGATCTAAGGGATCCTCTGCAGTCAGCTCCCCCAACAGACTGGATCTAAAGGATCCTCTGCAGTCAGCTCCTTACAGCCTGGATCTCTGCAGTCAGCTCCCCCACAGCCTGGATCTAAAGGACCCTCTGCAGTCAGCTCCCCCAACAGCCTGGATCTAAAGGACCCTCTGCAGTCAGCTCCCCCAACAGCCTGGATCTAAAGGATCCTCTGCAGTCAGCTCCCCCAACAGCCTGGATCTAAGGGATCCTCTGCAGTCAGCTCCCCACAGCCTGGATTGAAGGCATCCCTAGAGGGCCCTCCCAACAACAGAGATCCAAGGGATCCTCTGGGGTGAACCTCCCACAGCCTGGATCCAAGGGATCCCCTGGAGTGAGCCCCCCACACCAAGTCCCTAGGACTGGATCTAAGAGATCCCCTCAAGGGATCTCCCCACAGTCGAGCTAAAGGAGCCCCTTGGCTCCGATTCTCCTGCAAACTGGATCCAAGGGATCCCCTGGAGTGATCCCCCATAGCCTAGACCCATGGGATCCCTATGGTGATTCCTTGGGGTCACTCTCTGCAGCACTGAACCAAGTGATCCCCCCCATGGGTGCTCTCTCCACAGCCTTGGTCCAATGGATCCCCTGGGACAATGGAGCCCCATGGGAGATCCACTTCCCAAGCAGATCTAAAGGAGGAGGGAAATCTGGCAACCTCTTGCAAGGGGAAAGCAGCCCTGAGCCAAGGATCCAGTCACCTGGGGTGATCCCCCCACAGACTTGATCCAAGGGGTCCCCCTGGGGTAATCCTCCTGCTGCCCTGAGCCAAGAGATCCCTTGGATCAACCTGCTCTTCTAGTAGATGTGAAGTAGATCTAAGGAGAAGGATCTGGCAGCACCTCACAAAGGGCAGCCCTGAACCAATGGATCCTCTGGGATGATTCCCCCATCACCCCGATTCAATGGATCCCCTGGGACAATACCCCAACAGCTTTAATCCAATGGATCCCCCATGGGTGATCTGCTTCCATAGTAGATTTAACATGAGGGGCAAACCTTGCAACCCCTTGCTAGGTGAGAAGAGCCCCAGATCCAGAGATCCAATCCCCTGATTCCCTGCAGCCCTGATCCAAGGGATCCCTTTGATTCAACTGCTCCCCAAGTAGATCTACTGAGGAAGGGGGGGGGGAGGGCACAGAAAGGGATGAGTGAGGAAACTGGGGGGGGGGTGGGGGGGGCCATGGCGGCGCAGCTGGGCCCTGGACTGGATCCCTTACCTCGTCCAGAGGGATCAGTTTGGGCGGCAGCGGCTCGTAGGATTCCGGATCGGGCTCGTGGGGGCTGTCAGGAACACTGCAGGTCCCAGGGGGAGGAGAGGGGAGGTGGTTAGTGGATCCCTGGGACCAAGGATGATCAAGTGCCTCCCTGGGGAGCCAGAGGCAGCCCTTCCCCCACCCCAGCTCTAGATCCATGTCTCTTGAGTATGACTCCCCCCAAGAGAGCTTAGGATCCTTGGGGATCACAGGTAGGGCATTGGCCCTTTCTGATCCCTAGGGATCCTTTGTCTCTACCCCACACCCCACCCAAGTGTTGGGATCCTTGGAGATCCTCTCATGGGCCCCCTAAAAGCTTTGGATCCTCAGAGATCCTGTGTCTCTGCCAAGATTTTTGGATCCTCAGGGATCCATCTGTGTGCCCCACAAAGTATTTAGATCCTCAAGGATCCCCCTGTGTGCCCCGAAACGCTTTAGATCCTCAGGGATCCACCTGTGTGCCCTCCCAAAGGCTTTGGATCCTCAGGGATCCTGTCCAGCCACACCTTCCTCCCAAATGCTCTGGATTCTGAAGGATCTTCCTGTTTCTCTCACCTTGATTTTGGATCCTCAGGGATCCTTTGTACCCCCCCAAAAAAACATATGGATCCTGAAGGATTTACTGCATGTCCCCCCCAGGCACTGGATCCTCAGGGATCCTGGATCCCCCTCACCAACACTTGGAAGCTGTAGGAATCCTGTCATGTGTCCCTCTCTCACACCAAGGCTTTGGATCCTCAGAGATCTTGTGTGCCCCTCCACAACTCTGGATCCTTGGGGATCTTACCACGTGATCCAAACAACCTTAGATCCTCATGGATCCTGTCACAAGGGCCCCAGAGACTCTGGATCCTGAAGAGATCTCTGGGGATCCCAGGAGATTTGGGCCTCAGCCATCCCTCCTTGAGTTTGGATCCATGGGAATAAGCACCCTGAAAACCTCCCCTCGCTGGTATGGATCCCCAGGGATCCCAGGGGATCTGGGACTCAGCAATCTCTCCCTGTCCCAGCTCTGGATCCTCAGGGAGCTGAGCTCAAGGAAAGCTCCCCCTGGGGTCAGGATCCTCAGGGATCCCAGATGATCTGGGACACAAAAAAGATCTGCAGAGATCCCAGGAGGATCCAACACTGCCCAGCCCCTGGATCTCTATAGATCCTCGCTAGAATGCTGATGAAGCTTCTGATCCTTGTTAATCCCAGGGATCTACCTCCCCTACCACCCCACAAGATCCACAGGCACTCTGGGCATACACAGCTCCAGATGTCAATGGATCCCAGGGATCTGAGCCCCAGACACATCCCATAGGCTTGGCAGAGGAATCCCTGGAGATCCTGATGATGCCTCACATGTGCCAAAGCCCAGGAATCCTCTGAGCCTGCTGGGTAGATCCAGAGGATCAGCTGGGATCCATTAAGACAGAGCAGCACCAGCCAGGACTGACTGGGACCAGCCAGGATTGGCTGGGATCCATTAAGACAGAGCAGCACCAGTCAGGATTGGCTGAGATCAGTCAGGATTGGCTGGGATCCATTAAGACAGGGCAGCACCAGGCAGAAATGGTTTGGATCAGCTGGGATTAGCTGGGATCCATTAAGACAGGTCAGCACCAGCCAGGATTGGCTGAGATCAGTCAGGATTGGTTGGGATCCATTAAGACAGAGCAGCACCAGTCAGGGATGGTTTGGATCAGTTGGGATTGGCTGAGATCAGTCAGGATTGGCTGGGATCCATTAAGACAGGTCAGCACCAGCCAGGATTGGCTGAGATCAGTTAGGATTGGTTGGGATCCATTAAGACAGAGCAGCACCAGTCAGAGATGGTTTGGATCAGTTGGGATTGGCTGAGATCAGTCAGGATTGGCTGGGATCCATTAAGACAGGTCAGCACCAGCCAGGATTGGCTGAGATCAGTTAGGATTGGTTGGGATCCATTAAGACAGAGCAGCACCAGTCAGAGATGGTTTGGATCAGTTGGGATTGGCTGAGATCAGTCAGGATTGGCTGGGATCCATTAAGCCAGGTCAGCACCAGCCAGGATTGGCTGGGATCCATTAAGCCAGGTCAGCACCAGTCAGGATTGGCTGGGATCCATTAAGCCAGGTCAGCACCAGTCAGGATTGGCTGGGATCCATTAAGACAGAGCAGCACCAGTCAGGATTGGCTGGGATCCACTAAGCCAGGTCAGCACCAGTCAGGATTGGCTGGGATCCACTAAGCCAGGTCAGCACCAGTCAGGATTGGCTGGGATCCATTAAGCCAGGTCAGCACCAGTCAGGATTGGCTGAGATCAGTCAGGATTGGCTGGGATCCACTAAGCCAGGTCAGCACCAGTCAGGACCGGCTCAGACCGGCCGGGATCGGGCGCGATCCGCCAGGCTCAACTCACCTCTCCTTGGAAAGGAAGAGCTCCTGCAGGATGCCCTTGACCCTCTCGGCCTGGGTGAAGCGCTCGCGGCTGCCGCTGCCGGGCACCACCAGAGGGGCAGGCAGGTCCAGGGGCTTGGGGTAGGCCCAGGGCAGCTTCTCCTCCATGGCGTCGTGGCTGAGGCGCCGCGCGGTCTCGAAGGCGTGCCGGTCCAGCAGCATCTCCCGCTTGGCTGCCTCCCCAAAGTCCTTGATCTTGTTGACGTTGACTGTGAGGGGGGCAGGAGGACAGCTCAGGGCTTGGAGAAGGCCTCTGAGGGCCTGGAGGAGGTCCCCAGGGTGATGGAGGCCAAGCCTCAACCCAACACGACCTAACTGTGGCCCTCAGCACTCAGTGGAGATGGTTTCACCTCCCCTCCAGGTCATAGAGGAGGTCCCCAAGGGCATAGAGAAGGTCCCTGGAGGTCCTCAAGGGTATGGGGAAGGTCCCTGGAGGTCCCCAAGGGCCTGGAGGCCAAGCCTCAACCCAACACCACCAAACTGTGGCCCTCAGCACTCAGTGGAGATGGCTTCACTTCCCCTCCGGGTCATAGAGGAGGTCCCCAAGGGCACAGAGAAGGTCCCTGGAGGTCCTCAAGGGTATGGGGAAGGCCTCCAAGGACGTGGAGGAGGTCCGCAAGGTGATGGAGGCCAAGCCTCAACCCAACACCACCAAACTGTGGCCCTCAGCACTCAGTGGAAATGGTTTCACCTCCCCCCGGGTCATAGAGGAGGTCCCCAAGGGCATGGAGTAGGTCCCTGGAGGTCCCCAAGGGCCTGGAGGCCAAGCCTCAACCCAACACCACCAAACTGTGGCCCTCAGCACTCAGCGGAGATGGTTTCACTTCCCCTCCGGGTCATAGAGGAGGTCCCCAAGGGCATGGAGAAGGTCCCTGGAGGTCCACAAGGGTATGGAGAAGGTCCCCAAGGTCACAGAGGCCAAGCCTCAACCCAACCCCATCAAACCACAGCACTCAGCACTGTGTGGAGCTGACTTCACCTCCCTGTGATGGGAGCTCCACCACTGCCCTGGGCAGCCTCTACACAACCCTTCAGGTGAGGCCTGTCCTCTTCATGGCCAACCTGAACCTCAACTGGAGGCCACTTCCTCTTGGTCCACCACAAGGGGACAGCAGAGGTCACTTCCAACTCCATCCCAAGCTCCTTCCATGGAGTTTCAGAGCATCAGGAGGTGTCCCCTCAGGCTCCCTCTCTCCAGGCTGGACAATCCCAGGTCCCTCAGCTGCTCCTCACAAGCTCACCAGAACCTTTCTCCTCCTTCTCCAGGCCCTTCCCCAGCTTCCCTGCCCTTCCCTGGACCTTTTCCAGCCCCTCAAGCTCCTTCTTGGGGTAGAGGGCCCAAAACTGATCCCAGCACTCAGGTGGTGACTTCACCAGGGGGACAATCCCTGCCCTGGTCCTGCTGCTCACACTGTGGTTGATCCAAGTCAGGCTCCTGGTGACCTTCTTGGCCACCTGGGCTCATGTTGGGGCATCTCCAGCCACTGGCAACCAACCTCCCCCACTGGCAACCAACCTCCCCCACTGGCAACCAACCTCCCCCACTGGCAACCAACCTCCCCCACTGGCAACCAACCTCCCCCAGGTCCTTCTCCAGACTTTCCAGCCTGGAGCCTTCACAGGGTTGGTGGGACCCAAGTGCAGGACTTGGAGACCTTCATCCTATTGACCTCCTCCATAGCTCCAACCTGACCAGATCCCTCTGGAGCTCCTCACCCACAGCTCCAACCTGGCCCAGATCCCTCTGGAGGCCCTCAGCCATGGCTCCAACCTGGCCCAGCTCCCTCTGGAGCTCCTCACCCACAGCTCCAACCCAGCCCAGATCCCCTCTGGAGCTCCTCACCCACAGCTCCAGCCTGGCCTAGATCCCTCTGGAGCCCCTCACCCACAGCTCCAGCCTGGCCTAGATCCCTCTGGAGCTCCTCACCCACAGCTCCAGCCTGGCCTAGATCCCTCTGGAGCTCCTCACCCACAGCTCCAACCCAGCCTAGATCCCTCTGGAGCTCCTCACCCACAGCTCCAACCCAGCCCAGATCTCTCTGGAGCTCCTCAGCCATGGCTCCAGCCTGGGCCAGATCCCTCTGGAGCTCCTCAGCCATGGCTCCAACCCAGCCCAGATCCCTCTGGAGCTCCTCACCCACAGCTCCAACCTGGCCCAGCTCCCTCTGGAGCTCCTCACCCACAGCTCCAACCTGGCCCAGCTCCCTCTGGAGCTCCTCACCCACAGCTCCAACCCAGCCCAGATCCCCTCTGGAGCTCCTCACCCACAGCTCCAGCCTGGCCTAGATCCCTCTGGAGCCCCTCACCCACAGCTCCAGCCTGGCCTAGATCCCTCTGGAGCTCCTCACCCACAGCTCCAGCCTGGCCTAGATCCCTCTGGAGCTCCTCACCCACAGCTCCAGCCTGGCCTAGATCCCTCTGGAGCTCCTCACCCACGGCTCCAACCTGGCCCAGCTCCCTCTGGAGCTCCTCACCCACAGCTTCAACCCAGCCCAGATCCCTTCTGGAGCTCCTCAGCCACAGCTCCAGCCTGGCCTAGATCCCTCTGGAGCTCCTCAGCCACAGCTCCAACCCAGCCCAGATCCCCTCTGGAGCTCCTCACCCACAGCTCCAGCCTGGCCTAGATCCCTCTGGAGCTCCTCAGCCACAGCTCCAGCCTGGCCCAGCTCCCCTCTGGAGCAGCTCCACTGCCACCCAACTTGGAACCAACCTCCTGATGTTGCCTCCATGCCCTCACCCAGACCACTGACAAAGACACTGCACAGAAGGTGACACCCCCAGGACTTGGGGCCACTTGAAGCCACATTTGGCCACCAAGGGAGGTCCCAGGACCTACCTCTCTCAGTCTCATCCAGCTCAAAGTAGAAGTACTCCCTCAGCTTGCCCTCCTCAGGCCACGTCACAGTCTTCTTCTTCCTCCCCTTCTTGGTCAGTTGGCCACCTTCTGAGGAGGCCTCATTGCCTTTGGGGTCCCCACCTGCTTCTGCTGAGCCTGGAGGAGAAGCGGGGTGGGGGACGGACTCAATGCCTCTGAATCTTCCCCCCCTCTCCAGGGATGGTTTCCTTCCTCTTCCTCCTCCTCCTCCTCCTCCCTCCCCAGCACTCACCAGGCTCCATGGGCTCTGCCACCTCCACGGCTGGCACCGGCGTCCCAGGCCGCTCCGACTCCAGCGGCTCCGAGGCCGCGCTGGGCTCCGGGGAGTTGGGTTTGGTGGAGCTGGCTTCAGCTGGAGGCTTCCCCTCAAAGGGACTGGGCTGAGGAAGAGGAGGGACAGGAGAAGGGTTAGGGAGGGGTGAGGACAAGGAAGGGACCCCAAAACCTGAGGAGGTTCCTCCTCACCTTGGCAGCTGTAGGGGACAAAACCTTCTTCTTCTTCTTGATCTTGATGCCAGGGATGGGAGCGGAGTTGAGAGCATCCAAGAAGCCAAGGCCCTCCATGGCTGGGGGGGAGAGCACAGGGGTCACCCCAAAATCCTGCCCCCCCCCCCCCCAAAATACACCCCTGGGATCCCCTCAGCATGGTCTCAAAGGGTCCCCCCTAAAAGAGGGCACCCAAAGGGTCCTCAGAAGGCACCTAAAAAGGTCCTCCAGAGGCATCTAAAGGGTCCCCAAAAAGGCAGCCAAAAGGTCTCCCCCAAAAATTGTCCCCAAGACACTCAAAGGGTCCCCCCAAAAAGGGGCCCTGAAGTGTGCCAATAAAGCACCCAAAGGGTCCCCCCAAAAAGGGGCCCTGAAGTGTGCCAATAAAGCACCCAAAGGGTCCCCCCAAAAAGGGGCCCTGAAGTGTGCCAATAAAGCACCCAAAGGGTCCCCCAAAAAGGGGCCCTGAAGTGTGCCAATAAAGCACCCAAAGAGTCCCCAAAAGCTCCCCAAAGGTCCCCCAAAAAGGGGCCCTGAAGTGTGCCAATAAAGCACCCAAAGGGTCCCCCCAAAAAGGGGCCCTGAAGTGTGCCAATAAAGCACCCAAAGGGTCCCCCCAAAAAGGGGCCCTGAAGTGTGCCAATAAAGCACCCAAAGGGTCCCCCCAAAAAGGGGCCCTGAAGTGTGCCAATAAAGCACCCAAAGGGTCCCCCAAAAAGGGGCCCTGAAGTGTGCCAATAAAGCACCCAAAGGGTCCCCCAAAAAGGGGCCCTGAAGTGTGCCAATAAAGCACCCACAAAGGGTCCCCAAAAGGCATCCAAAAGGTCACCCCCAAAGTTGTTCCCATAACACCCAAAGGGTCCCTAAAATCTCCCAAAGGATCCCCCAAAAAGGAGCCCTGGAGTGTACCAATAAAGCACCCAAAGGGTCACCCCCAAAATTGTCCCTAAGACACCCAAAGGGTCCCCCAAAAAGGAGCCCTGGAGTGTACCAATAAAGCACCCAAAGGGTCACCCCCAAAATTGTCCCCAAGACACCCAAAGGGTCCCCTAAAAAAGGCCCTAAAGGGTCCCCAAAGGCTCTCAGGTCCCCCAAAAAAGGGCTCTGAAGTGTGCCCAGAAGCCCCCCAAGGGACCCTGAAGTGTACCAAGAAGGCACCCAAAGAGTCCCCCCCCAAAAAATGGGCACCCAAAGGGCCCCCCAAGAAGGCACCTAAAAAGGTCCTCCAAAGGCATCTAAAGGGTCCCCCCCAAATTGTCTCCAAGACACCCAAAGGGTCCCCCCAAAAAAAGGCCCTAAAGTGTCCCCAAACGCTCCCAAAGGGACCCTGAAGTGTCCCCAGAAAGGGACTCCCCCAAAAGAGGGCACCCAAAGGGCCTCCCCCCCAAAAAGATGGCACCCCAAGGTCCCCAGAAGGTACCCAAAGGCTGTCCCCAAAATCTACCTAAAGGGTCCCCCAAAAATTGTCCCCAAAAAGCACCTAAAGGGTCCCCTGAAAAAGGACCCTGAAGCATGCCCCAGAAGCCCCCAAAAAGAGGGCCCTGAAGTGTCCCCAAAAGGCACCCAAAGGACCCCCCAAAAAGTACCCAAAAGGCTCCCCAAAAGGCACCTAAAGAGACACCCCCAAATGGGCCCTGAAGTGACCCCAAAAGCTGCCCAAGCGGTCCCCCAAAAACTGTCACAGAGACCCAAAGGCCCCCCCAAAAGGCACCCAAATGGCTCCTCAAAAGTAGGCCCTGAAGTGTCCCCTAAGCTGCCCAAAGGGTCCCCCAAAAACTGTCACAGAGACCCAAAGGCCCCCCCAAAAGGCACCCAAATGGCTCCTCAAAAGTAGGCCCTGAAGTGTCCCCTAAGCTGCCCAAAGGGTCCCCCAAAAACTGTCACAGAGACCCAAAGGGCCCCCCAAAAAGGCACCCAAAGAGGGACCCCCCAAAAAGGCACCCAAAGAGGGACCCCCCCAAAAAGGCACCCAGAGAGGGACCCCCCCAAAAAGGCACCCAAAGAGGAACCCCCCAAAAAGGCACCCAAAGAGGGACCCCCCAAAAAGGCACCCAAAGAGGGACCCCCCAAAAAGGCACCCAAAGAGGGACGCCCTCAAAAAGGCACCCAAAGAGGAACCCCCCCAAAAAGGCACCCAAAGAGGGACCCCCCAAAAAGGCACCCAAAGAGGGACCCCCCAAAAAGGCACCCAAAGAGGGACCCCCCAAAAAGGCACCCAAAGAGGGACCCCCCCAAAAAGGGACCCCCCCAAACCAACACCTAAATCCCCTCCTACAAAGGCCCCTGAGTGCCTCTGAAATGCCCCCAAGCGCCCCCCAAAACCACCTTAAATACTCCCCAAAGGGCCTTCCAGCCCCCCCCAGCCCCCCCCAAAGCACCCCCAGCCCCCCCAAAGCGCCCCCCACTCACGCTGGGGGGGGATGATCTTGACTTTGATCTCCTTGGTGGCGTTGGGGGCAGTGTTCAGGGGTTTGTATTTCTTCTCAGCTGGAGGCAGGTCCCCGGGCAGGGGGACGCTGTGGGGAGGGGGGAGATGAGCTCAGGGACCACTGAGGAGCCCCCCAAAATCAGCCCCATGTACCCCCACCCTAAGGGATCACCCCCACGGAGGACTCAGCACCCCCCAAAAGCAGCCCAAAGAGCCCCAGAAGAGGATCTGAGCCCCCCAAAAGCCCAAAGACCCCCAAGAGAGGGTCTGAGCCCCAAAGAAGCCCAAAGAGCCCCAAGAGAGGGTCTGAGCCCCTCAAAAGCAGACCAAAGACCCCCAAGAGAGGGTCTGAGCCTCACAAAAGCAGACCAAAGACCCCCAAGAGAGGGTCTGAGCCCCAAAGAAGCCCAAAGTGCCCCAAGAGAGGGTCTGAGCCCCCCAAAAGCAGACCAAAGACCCCCAAGAGAGGGTCTGAGCCCCCCAAAAGCAGCCAAAAGAGCCCCAAGAGAGGGACTGAGCCCCCCAAAAGCAGACCAAAGACCCCCAAGAGAGGGTCTGAGCCCCACAAAAGCAGACCAAAGACCCCCAAGAGAGGGTCTGAGCCCCCCAAAAGCAGCCAAAAGAGCCCCAAGAGAGGGACTGAGCCCCCCAAAAGCAGACCAAAGACCCCCAAGAGAGGGTCTGAGCCCCCCAAAACCAGACCAAAGACCCCCAAGAGAGGGTCTGAGCCCCACAAAAGCAGACCAAAGACCCCCAAGAGAGGGTCTGAGCCCCAAAGAAGCCCAAAGAGCCCCAAGAGAGGGTCTGAGCCTCACAAAAGCAGACCAAAGACCCCCAAGAGAGGGTCTGAGCCCCAAAGAAGCCCAAAGTGCCCCAAGAGAGGGTCTGAGCCCCCCAAAAGCAGACCAAAGACCCCCAAGAGAGGGTCTGAGCCCCCCAAAAGCAGCCAAAAGAGCCCCAAGAGAGGGACTGAGCCCCACAAAAGCAGACCAAAGACCCCCAAGAGAGGGTCTGAGCCCCACAAAAGCAGACCAAAGACCCCCAAGAGAGGGTCTGAGCCCCCAAAAGCAGACCAAAGACGCCCAAGAGAGGGACTGAGCCCCACAAAAGCAGACCAAAGACCCCCAAGAGAGGGTCTGAGCCCCACAAAAGCAGACCAAAGACCCCCAAGAGAGGGACTGAGCCCCACAAAAGCAGACCAAAGACCCCCAAGAGAGGGTCTGAGCCCCACAAAAGCAGACCAAAGACCCCCAAGAGAGGGACTGAGCCCCACAAAAGCAGACCAAAGACCCCCAAGAGAGGGTCTGAGCCCCACAAAAGCAGACCAAAGACCCCCAAGAGAGGGTCTGAGCCCCACAAAAGCAGACCAAAGACCCCCAAGAGAGGGTCTGAGCCCCCCAAAAGCAGACCAAAGACCCCCAAGAGAGGGTCTGAGCCCCCCAAAAGCAGACCAAAGACCCCCAAGAGAGGGACTGAGCCCCACAAAAGCAGACCAAAGACCCCCAAGAGAGGGTCTGAGCCCCACAAAAGCAGACCAAAGACCCCCAAGAGAGGGACTGAGCCCCACAAAAGCAGACCAAAGACCCCCAAGAGAGGGTCTGAGCCCCACAAAAGCAGACCAAAGACCCCCAAGAGAGGGTCTGAGCCCCACAAAAGCAGACCAAAGACCCCCAAGAGAGGGACTGAGCCCCACAAAAGCAGACCAAAGACCCC